>NC_047106.1:19522116-19693170 GCF_902500255.1 Thalassophryne amazonica
AGGTGGCTCTTCATCTTTGAAAATTTGTACAGTTTAAAGGTCAAGTTCCCTTTTTACCAACCCTAGTCCTTAAAATGTCAAACAACAAGCCCCTGACTGCTTTACTTCACTTTTGACAGTTGCTGCATTTACAAGAAACCCTGTTTTGAAAAAAGCATTTTGTAAAGAATGAACAGAATCAATGGGACAAAACAACAATGAATACACACGATAGCAACCAAGTGAATAAAATCAGGCTATATAAATAACAGCTATACCACATCAATGACATTACAAGCCTCTCTGGTAAGTCTCCAAGGTGGAAATGGCACTTGTTTATTATTCGCCAAACCAGCTGGAGTACAATCCCCTTGAATACAACTTGGACAACAAAGGCGAACGTTTACAACTTTTTAGTCCCAACAGAAATTTAATAATGCGAGCAGAGGCACCAGTCTGCGCCCGGGTGAAGTGTAGCACGTTAGCATGACTGAATGGCTCCTTTGTGAGTATTGTGTTACAAATATCTGTAATATTGCAGGTTGTTGTGCGGCTAATTGGTGTAACAGATCATCGAAGGAGAGGCACATACAGATCCACACTCTACATGATGAAATTTCAATGCACTGACAAATGTGGTTTGAGTTCATTTAGTTATACTGCAGGTGCCCAATACAGCATTTCGGGTCAAGCTCAGGAACATGTGCACTTTCTATGACAGATGAGAAGCGCACCACAGAGAGCACAGGTTCAGCAATAACATCTTTCCACAGCCCATCAGACTCTTTAACTGCAAATAATTCAATTACCCCTCACCCCAACACACACACACACACACACACACACACACACACACACACACACACACACACACACACACACACACACACACACACACACACACACACTTGAATAAACAGATTATAAATATAAAAAGAAATGTGGTTCTTTTTATATTTACAATCTGTTTATTCTCAGGTGCAATATGCAAATGTACAGTATATTCTGTTGTTTCATGTGTGGTACCTGTCAAGGTTTTTAGTAATTTTATTTATTTATTAGAGAATTCTTTATTTTAAATCTTTTTTAATCATGAGCAAGATGCACAGATATGAAGTTTGGTACAAATATGCACGTGTCTGGTGTATTGTTTTGAATGACAATACACTATATTATCTATCTAGTTTGTTTAAAAAAACATTTAAAAGTCAAGTTCACAGGCAAACCTCAAAACTTTGTTCCAATGCTTATATCCAGAAGCTATTTAGAATGACTACTTGGATGAAATGCTTATCCACACGCCTATAGTTACAATTAGACACTAATATAAAGGTGCACATCACCTGTTCATCACATGACCTTTGATGACCTTGAAAAGTCAAACTTATTTAGAATGGCAATTTGGTGGAAATGGTCCTGCAACAGACTGGTGTCCTGTCTATAGTGTACCCTGCTTCACGCCGGTACCAGGTTGGCTTCCGACCTGGCCCTTTCTGTTCGCGGTGGGTTCCCTCTGGAAGCTCAGGCTTCCTTCCACTTAGGGAGGTGGGCAGGTTCAGTGAGTTGGTGACTCTAATCTGAGTAAGAGTGTGATTGAGTTTGTCTGTCGTCTGTCTGTTTCTGCCCCGTGACAGACTTGTGGACTATCCAGGGTGTACCACTCTTCTCGCCTAATGACCCACCTCCGGCATTTAACTGGCGTAAGCAGCTTCAGTAAGTGGATGGATGTGTTAAAGATGCAAGATGTGGTTGTTGCACGTCATGTTGCATTGATTCTTCTAGAAACGCTGCAGAAATGCATGAGATGAATGAGATGAATGTAATTACGACACAGACAGACAGAAGCCGTCTTCTAGGTTTGACAAACTAATGGTGAACTGACCCATTAACAGGAGCAGGGAGAACATGAGGCTGAGTGAGCTAATTTAACCACAAATCAGCTTCATCTAATGCAGAAGAACCCTGGGACAGACTCAATTATGCTGCCGCACCACCCCGGTACCTCTCACCATGCAAAGACCGTCCACCAGATTCCTGTTCCAGTCCCTCTGCCAATTTCCTAATGGCTGACTGAGCGGGTCACAACGTATGCACAATTAACATCAATGGGACAAACCTCTGTAGAGTCGCCTTAATTACACAGAGTCAGAGTTAAAAAACAACAGAAAAAAAATCTGATGACGAGGTGTTGTTGAGCTCACAGATGACTATTCTACATGTTCAACTTCTTCTCTGCTGCTCTTAAAAACTAATATTTTTTCCATCCGAAATGTTGCTTTTTAGTCACATTGGGAGCAATGGTGTGGTGTCTCCTGATGTAATTGACTTCACTGACTCTTTAGTGTTTTTGTGTTGGTTTTATTTGTGCCACAGTGTCAGTGTTGTGCAGTTTGCCTTGTTTTGACATCCAGGCGGCACCGTCATTAGCAGATGCGGCTCATAATGAGCACTCAGAGCGCCTCAAAACACAGCAGGCTTTCTGCGCACACAGCAACAACACAAATTGAATAACATGTTCAGCTCCTGTGGGGATCTCCAACCCAAGATGAGGACAAATTTAAAACTGAGCTGTTAAAATGTGTCTCAAATGAAGCTCCAGCATCTAAAGATGAATATTTAACACATATTTACAAAGTGATTATCATTTATCATGCTTCGTCACATACAGTATATATAATAATGTCGATTCTGGACAAAAAGTGTAGATGGTAAAATGGACTGCATTTCTGTAGTGTTTTTCTTTTTGGAAAATGTTCCGTTTTTAAATACAGGGTGAACACAAAAACACTCATTGGTTTCAAATATGTTTAATATCAAAAGTCACATGAATAATTTCACAATTTTGGTATCAACAGTTGCAGAAACTCATCAAGCTGCAGATTCTTCTTCAATATTGTAAAATTATTCATGTGACTTTGATATTATACATATTTGAAACCAAGGAGTGTTTTTGTGTTCACCCTGTGTGTTCCTGCAAATACTCATGCTGAAATAGTATAAAGACTGTTAGGAAGAGCTAGACTGCAAACTACCAAGTAGTATTATGTGAAACATCACAATCCCAAGTACATGTAGTTCATTTAGTTTCTGCCACTTATCAGAATCCAGGTCACAGTGACAGCAGCTCATCCCACACTTCCCTATCCACAGCCAAGTCATCTAACTCTGGCCAGGGGTTCCTGATTATCTCCTCAAGCAAGCTGGGGAGATAAAATCCCTCCAGTGTGTAATAAGTCCTCCTCACCGGATGCCCAAACCACCTCAGCTAACTCCTTTTGATCCAAAGAAGCAGCGACTGTACTCAGAGTCCCTCCCGGATAGTGAAGCTTCTCGCCCTGTCTTGGAGTGCAAATCCCAGATACTGGACACAGGAATCTCATTTCCGCCACTTGTTTACACAACCTTATTCTTTCGGTCATTACCCAATGTTCATGACCACAGGTGAGGATAGGAACATAAATCGACTGGTAAATTGAGAGTTCTGCCTTCTGGCTCAGCTCTTTCAGAATTAAATTTATTGCCAAGTACGTTTACACATACAAGGAATTTGATCGGGTGTTATTGGTGCATAAACAAACAAGAGAAACACTTCTATAAAAAGTAAAATAGAGTCGTAAGAAGTAAAATAGAGTTTTATTTTAGTTGCTCATCTTAGTTTGGTTCTGATTATCCCTTCTTTGTGTTTAATACTTTAGTCACTGGTTTTGTTTTCTGTTTATAATTTATTTTGTGTTTATCATACCTTAGTCATGCGTCTCTGCTTATCATACTTTAGTCTAGGTCTGTTCTAGTTTTTGTCCAGCTGTTGTTTTTTGCCATTGTGTCCATGACTAATGGGTCGAAATTCAAGAATTCAGGTTTGACAGAATAACTAAGAAGAAGACAGTATCAGAATGAAAAAAATCACCTTTATCTATCATGTTTAGACATAGCATACACATTTGCTACATTATTTAATGTTATTAACAGCATTTTGTATCCAAAAACATTATTTTTTCCCATATTTTGGATTTATCTTGCAGAAAAATCACTTTCAGTTTGAAGGTCACCAAAAGGTTGCAAGCCTCCCTAGATACCACTTGTGAGCATATAGAGGCCAACATTTGGGGAAAACTTCCTAATGGTGTCCTTTCATAAAAAATGCCTTCCATTTTTATTTTCAGTATACTGCAGGGTCATTTAGGGGGGTTGATGAGAACCAAAGTTTCCCCTACCCCCAAAACCATTTTTTTACCGAATCAATTAAAGTAGTTCTTCTTCATGGAATAATGAATATACGAAGTTGGTTTGTAGTCCAGTTATGGTTTATTTGGTGCCTGGAGATTCACTGAACCCTTTTTAGCCTCTTTTGAGTTTGCCTCATTTGCATAATTTCAAAATGGCCATCAAAATGGCCACCACACCACCCTAGAAACAACAAGTGACATTAAGAAAACGGCTGCCAAATCAGTAACCCAGACAAGTCAACACATACCGGAAAATCCACTAGGGCGTATCACTGTCATGACGGAGGATACCCTGCGCATGTCACAATTTAGTATCTGAATTGATCCATGCGACTGTGCAATACATGTTTCCTTTTCACAATGGGTTTTTACATGAATGTGGAAACACTTTCTTGCACTGACAGAAATTCACACAGTTAGTTTCAGCAGTCCTGCAGGGGCAAGATTCCCTAGCACATTTCGTGCAGGAACAGACAACTGTCCAATGTTGTTCCAGTGTTTTCCATGAGGTCTCCGGAACTAACTCTTCCTTGTCATACATAAAGCCGCATTCGTTTGGCGAGATCAGGTGTACTGGCTCACGATGAGCTTCAATGGCATGCATAATGGTATAGGCATTGTAAAAGCTTCATTTGTGTGATATGTGGAAAAAGTCCCTGGCTGGTTGGAGGCAGATTTTGATGAGAACTATCCTTTTCTGGTGGAAAACCTGTGCCCACATAGTTGAGAAATCCTTGGCGTCACTTCCTGGTCTGAACACTTTCACCAAGTACTGTTCTGCATCACTGATGATGGGCACAGAAAGGTGTTGCAGCTGCCCAAATTGCTTCAGCCGCTCCTCAGGTGTAGCTTTTAAGGCAGCCTTCTTAGTACCAATTTTGCTCGTGATGTCACATCTAGTAAGGCTGTGCACAGCCGGAAGGACTGAACAAAGGTTACTTCCAAGTTTGTCACACAGAGTGTGAAGGGGCACATAGCGAGTAGTGTCTCCAACTCCTGCACATACCCACAGCTCCAGAAGGTTTTTCCTTAGAAATACAGGCATGTGGTACAAAAGGGCAACAATCACATCAGTGTCGCTCGTAATCACAACACATACTCTGTGTCCATTCTCAAGACAGTCAAAGACATGAATAGGGATGCGCAGGTCAGCTTCTTCAAAGTTGGACTGAAGATGTGGAACAGACTTCTCCTCGCCTGTTATGTTTCGGACGCGGTCGGAGCACCGACCCAGCGTTTGAAGGACCCAGCATAAAATAAGCAGAGCACGGTTCAAAGGATAACAGAATTTAATAAACATAACAGTGAGATGCAGTGCTTAAACAACTAAAAAAGTCAGCGGTCTGGTGAGGTGAAAACACGGCGCGCTCTCAACAGCGCAAACGGTCCGGAGCCACAGCAGTTCGGACCCAGGGACCCCGCCGACACCCCCCAGGTGGCCGCGACAAACCGAGTCTGTGAAGAAAGAAAACATGAGGTGAGTCCAACTCCACACAGAGAGACACAACTCAAAGGTGCACGCAATCAGCAAACACTTCCTGGCTTAAATCTATACACCAGCTTCTCACCCTGCAGGCACGGAACAACTCAGTTCAAATCTCCACTGCAGCAGAAGCTGATTAGACAATTAGCATAACGTGACAGCTCACTAACACAAGGTGTGAGGGACACCAAATCCACTGTCATTACTTCATAAAAGTCACCAAAACCAAATTACCTCAGGAAGTGTGCTGAAGAGCGTGAGACCTCACCCAATCCTCCTTCACAGACTGTGGCGTCAAACCTGGAGCGGTCTCTGCGTCCGTGATGGTGAGATTGTTCTCCTGACGTCGATCTCACACGTCTGCTCACAAGGTCGAGTCTCTGGCGAATACACACCGTGTACTCCAGACTTAAATGCAACCATGCCCCAATCCATACAGATGCACCACAGCTGTGAGTCCTGACGAGCTGCACATGACAAGCCTCAGGTGATCAGGGTGAGGTCCTAATAACTCAGCCACACATCAGCCACTCAGTCCTGAACGCATGCCACCTGGAAGGAAAGACAGAAAACAGAAACAAAAGCCAGCCAGGCACCCCAGCCACACAACATCGCCTTTGTGGATGCTGAGACACTGCCAGTCTTCTTCCTGTCCAGTGACCTGACCAAGCACAGTAGGATGTTCATCTAGGGGTGATACACTTGAACGGATGTGGCTGTAGATCAATTTTTCAAGGAGACCTTTGTTGTTATTTGAAGGCCAAAATGAGTCCATGTGTTTAGGAAGCTGCGATGATGGGTCAATTGAGCTGTATTCAATGGAAACCTTTTCAGCACGCCTCTTCCTCTCATTGTCTTTGACCGAAGCATCGTCAGTATATATGTGGAAGACAAAGTCACTTCGTCCAAACCTGCGGTACACATCATAGGATGACAAGAAACTAACAAGTAAATCTTGGAATCTAGAACATTTGCTGAGATTCACCTTTCGAATGTTGGCCATTACATCCATTATGAAAGCAGCATTGTTCCTGTGGCTATAGTTGTAATCTTCAGGCTTGAGATGTGTCTCTAACTCCTTGGTCAATAGACTCTTTGCTGGTTTTTTCATCATTCCCTCATCATCAAACAACACTGGAGATGGTACTACATCATATTTCAACAAGTCTTTGGTTGTGAGCCCACGCTCCCTGGCAATTTCAATGCTTCTCTCAGCTATGTTCATCTCCTTCACTGTCGATCGGACTGTCTTTTGTGGCTTGTTGCGGATGGCTTTCATCGTTTTCAGATTTTCACGGTGAATGGTTTGACTGATTCGAGTAGTCTTCTCGAGAAGCCTTTCTTTCCTAAATGACAAGTACTTTTCTCTCCCTTTTGTGAAGGCATTGAGAATGTTTTTCCTTATGTCATCGGACATGATTTCTTTGGTCACAAAGTTCTGTACTGTTGCAGAAGCTCCTTCAGTGAGTGGGGAACCTTTCTCCTCGATGAATCGCATCATCCTCTGAATATGTGACTCTTTGCGATTAGTTGTAGATTGGGAGGATTCATGGTGGTTGTACGTCTCGTGTGTTCTTTCCATCACATTTGCATACTAGCGATTTAGGTTTTTTACTGCCATCATCTCATGATAGATCAAGTCCCACTGAGCCACATACTGTTTTTGCTTTGCATGTCCAATGACACCATCACTTCACTTTCAAAACAAAGAGAAGAAAATGGCTTCTTCCTAAAATGGCTTAAGGTTACAAGATGTGGGTCACTTTAAGAACAATAGATGGCAGCGTGGTCTTGGATATGCTTGGCTCTAGGGAAATGGATGGGGAACTTAGGCCTTACATGCATGTATTAGACACAGGCCAACTTTATGTCTCCTGGGGCCATGTGGAGGACATTTTGGCAGCCATTTTGAAATAATGCAAATGAGGCAAAATTGAAAGGGGTTAAAATGGTGTCAGTGAACTTCCAGATAACAACACCCTGTACCCTAATAGCAAAATCAAGTTTCAATATCAATTATTCCATGAATTAGAACTAATCAGCTGATTTGGTAAATACCGTTTTTGGGGGGTAGGGCAAACTTTGGGTCACATTAACCCCCTCAATGACCCTGCAGTATACTGCAAATAAAAACTGAAAGTGTTTTTATTAAAAGGACCCCATAAGGATGTTTTTCACAAAAGCTGCCTTATTTTTTGTATACAAATAGTATCTAGGGAGGCTTGCAATCTTTTAGTGGCTTTCAAACTGAAAGTGATTTTTCGGCAAAATTAGGGGGAAAAATCTTTTTTTTTTTTGTCAAAATATTCTCTAAATGACATCTAAACATGGTGCAAATGTATATGCTACATCTAAACATGACAGGTAAAGGTAATTTATTTACTATGCTACTGTTGTCTTGTTAGTTATTCCGTAACATATGAATTCTAGAATTTTGGCCAAATAGCACTGAACCATAATTGAAAATTTGGCGCTGCAGAAAAAACGTACCACAGACAAAAATCTTAACCAAGCTTTTTTGAATGTCCTCATCATAGGTAAGGTGAAAATGCAAGTTTTGGCTCTCAAAGAGAAATGTACACGAAAACCCCTCCAGAGCCAGGACTATTGGTATTTTAGTTGGATCACTGTGGTTTTAGGTTCATCTTTTAGTTGAGTCCTGTTCACTTTGCGTTTGTCTTACTGCACGCTCTTGTCTGGTGTTCAGGGTTTGGTATGGGTGAGTCTTGTCCCTTCTGTTTGCCATGCACCTTCCAGATTGTTCTTCCACACCTGTGTCTTGTTCTCCTAATCACCACCAGTTCTATTTAAGCCCTTTGAGTTCACCACCTCTCTGCCAGTTGGTTGTACTTTCTAGTTTTCATCCCAGCCTTGATTCTGTCTATGCCTGATTGCCTGGGGGTGTACAGGTCCCGTAGTGATGCAGACTGCAGTCGATCACCTTCTCCACTGCATGGATAATATGCTGCAGTCTGCTCCTGTTTTTAGCAGTGGCACTAGCATACCAGAAGGTGATGGAAGTGGAGAGGATGGACTCAAGGTTGGCAGTGTAGGAGTTCACCATCATTGTTTTTGTCAGGTTGAATTTCCTCAGCTGCTGCAGAAAGTACATCCTCTACTGTGCTCTCTTGATGAGGGAGCTGATGTTCAGCTCCCACTTGAGCGAAGCCGGTCCAGCGTATAGGCAGTTAGAGGCAATTGCTAAGGTCGCCGTCCATCCAAGGGGGAGCACCACAAATGAGGAAAAAAATAAGGTCAAGTACTTTTCACTATTCTTATACTAAAAGTAATTAATACTATGTATCTTTTAATATAAAATAAATATAAACCCATATTGCTCTAATTGCAAAGCAAAGCCTATTAAATAATAATGATGATAACAGTGTGGCGAGCTGCATGGAAGAACAAACAACCGAGCCAGAGTGTTTTGTCTTCTCTGCACTCTGCCACAAGGAGGTGCTTTTATTTTTACCAACGACAACACAGAGACAGTGGTGGAAGTCATCAAACACACTACACTTAATACTTTATGGTTCCAACAACATGACACTCAACCAAACTGACTAAACCAATTGAACTACAAAACACAACAAATCAACACCACTAACACCACTGCTAAACCAACATGAACCACAATAACAACACTCAAAATCCCCAAACACTGAACTCCCATAATGCATTACAGTACAACAATTTACATTCTTAGCAACCGGCCAATAGCTTCCTCATTGCCACCCCTCTAAAGTGTCTGATGAGCCCTTCCAGGTCAATATGTAATTGCAACGTAACAACGTCAAAACAGCCCAAATTGTCTGGTGCCTAGGGCAGGAAAAAAGAAAAGACAGGACTCGAAATGGTACGTGCATGTGCTAGTTTGTGCACGTATTATTTGAGCGGTGCACGTAATTTTATACTGCACTTGCACTGGTGCAAGTAACTTTATCCAAGATTTATCAACTGTAAGCACCAGTAAAATTAACCAATAAAGGAATAAATAAGGGAAAAAAAACATTTCCAGTGTGTTGTCTTCATCTTCCCTGCATTTTATGAATCTCACACACTGTGCTCTATTTGTTGTGTTCGCACGCGCACATGTAAACAAAGAAAAGAAAAAAACTGGCTGGCTGCGGTTCCTTTATGGAACCCAGGAGAGGTCACTTAAAGTGATATTTTTTTTCTGGCCATGATTTGTGTGCACGTTTTCCTTTAATTGAGCCCATGAATTAATAAAACGTGCTCTCAAATTAATAAAACGTGCGCACGAATCATCATGGCCAGGAAAACGTGTGCACGTTTTATTAATTTGAGAGCACGTTTTATTAATTCGTGGGCTTTCCTTTAATTGAGCTCTCGAATGAATAAAACGTGCGCATGTTTTCCTTTTGTTCAAAATGAACTTCATAATATGATCTAAACTGTCATCCTGACGACGGGGAGACGCTTCGCCCTCAGCATCCTTTTTAATGTGCTTAAACTCCAGATGATGCCATGCTGGGCAGCTACAGTTCTCTGTATGTCCTTGTGTGCCCAAACCATGATGATATACCCTGACCAGATCCATTTCTAATGGGATATTACACTGTCTCCTGGTTTGTTGACTAATAGCCAACATTTATGTGTCAAGACAATACTGAGTGCACGTTTTACAAATTGTGGCCACATTTAAGTAGATCGTGCCCTTTAAAACGTGTGCACAATGTGCACAATATAATAAAACATGCGCACAATATAATAAAACGTGCGCACATTCTCTCCACATGCAAAACATTTTGTGATGACACTTCCAGGGCTCCGTAGTTCCTCGCTCACTCTCCCCTGAAACTCTGTCATAATTGTGTTATAAACCAGTCACAATTTGGTTTATTATACATCTGTGTAGTTAATAAATAAAATAATCTTCACGGACGATTCGTTCGCGCGTGCACATGAAAAAAAAAAAAAATGCCGCTGCCGCCGCCACTGCTGCTGCTCTCCCCTCAAACTCTCCCCAGAGAGGAAGAGTCTGACACATCAGAGGAGGAGTTTTAAGGCTGATATAAGACTGACCTTTGGTTGTGCAAGTAACTTTTTTTGGTGCAAGTAATTTTTTTGTTACTAGCACTAGTGCAAGTAGGTTAAAAAATGTATTTCAACCCCTGAAAGAAGAGGAGGAATAAACAAGGTCAAGACAGAGGTACAGTAAAATCAATGATCGCCAGGCCAGTCACTAAGACTGCAAATTGTTGTGCTACAGTGCAATGGGTGGGTGGATGGGCACCATTAAATATCTTACCTAAGGCACCAAAGTGGCACAGGGTGATGGTACATCTCCGCTGTCTTGAGGACATTGCGCTGCAGAATGTTTTGTCTGCACCAGGACACCAGGTGATCGATCTCTCGTCTGTAGGCAGACTCGTCCTCATCAGAGATGAGTCCGATGATTAGACAGAACCTTACTAATCCCCTGGAAAGACTCCCTCAGGGAAATTTAGGGTCGTATCTTCCGCAAACTTCAGGACTTTTACAGACTGGTGACTGTTTTTTTTCACCATGATGGTCTGGTACATCGTCCATAAAACATCAGATGCCGCCCCAAACTGTCTATCGATCTCACGCTCCAACTTACCACCACTCGTGAACAAGACCCTGAGACACTTAAACTCCTCCACTTGGGGCAGTAGATCTCCCCTCACCCAGTGGGGGTCAATCCACCCTTTTCCTAAGGAGGATCATGGTCTCAGATTTGGAGGTGCTGATTCTCATCCCAGTCACTTTACACTGGGTCTGAAACCTGTTCAGTGCACATCGGAGGTCATTAAAGCAGAGATGCAATTCTGAGGTCACCAAACTACACACCTTCCGCTCTCTGACTGGGCATTTAAATCCCGTTCATGAACATCACAAACAGGATGTCAAGGGGCAGTCCTGTTACAGTTCAACAGCGAGCGGAAACAGGTCTGATGTAATGCCAAGAATGCATGTAGTCCATTAAGAAAACAGCATTCGACTTTCTATCACACAAAGTTACATTGGAAGCACAAACCCGGAACCTTCTGAACTGAAACCAAGCGCACTAACCACTTGGACACCACCCCTGCTCTTCTGTTCTTTTCAAGTAATCCTGGTAAAAACACCACTGAAAACTAAAGTGTCCAGTGATGGTGTGGATGACCCCTGCCTGTGGCACTAACTCCTGTACGGCTACACCCATGAGTGCAAATGAAGGTTCGCTACGGCAGTTGAAAAACATTCTGTTCTCTATTTTTAAGCTATGAATCATGCAAATCTGCTTTTATTTGGGGGGGGTTGTATTCTCAGAAGGACACGATGACAGCCAATCAGAGTAGAGAGGCACCGTGCCGTCACTGGCTGGTCTCTCTCTCTCTCTCTGGTTGCTAATCCAACATAGCGGAATCATGCTTCTCAAATATGGAAAAAGTACATAAAACGCTGTTTTTGTAACTTGATAACAACTCTGGAGTGATTTAAAAAACATCTCATGGACATCAGCATGTACGCACATCACACATGTTCAAAGGTAACTTCCACTCTTTCCAAAAGCTCGAGTATGTGCACATGCACGCCCTCCTACAGATGCCGTTAAAAGGTACATGCTCATACAGTGGAGGGTATTTTAGCATTGAGTTACATTTCCAATTTTCCAAGATTTTTCCTGACTCTGACCTTTGACCTATGACACTGAAAACTGAATCAGTTCTTACCTATCAGGATAAAAAGTCTAAAAAAAATTCATAACGATATATGAAAACAAACAATATGGCACTCTATGGTAAATCTGCATGGAGTAGACAGTTCTCAAAAACTGAGTGACTGTGCAAGAAGGAGAAGAGTGAGGAAAGCCACCAGACACCGAGACAACGCAGGAGACGTTATGGGCTTATGTGGCTGTGATTGGAGAAATTGTGCACAGTGCAAGCTTTGCATTTTGCATCACTACTCTTAGCTTCATAGTGGAGTACAGCAGAGAATGCTTTTCTTTCACCAAAACAGATCAAATCCAGGCTTGCATCTCAGATGTATCTACTGGCAATTTTTAGCTAAACTTTCATGTCTTCTTTTTAAGAAAATCCTCCTCTATACCACTTCATCATGAAGATAGATAACTGGTGATACAAAATGCAAAGCTTGCACTGTGCATAATTTCTCCAATCACAGCCACATAAGCCCATAACATCTCCTGAGTTGTCTGGGTGTCTTGGTGGCTTTCCTCACTCTTCTACTTCTTGCACAGTCACTCAGTTTTTGAGGACTGTCTACTCCATGCAGATTTACCATAGAGTGCCATATTGTTTGTATTTCTTTGTAACTGATGTAAATAAAGTCCGAAACATATTCAGTGGCAGTTTTACCATCAGAGAGCCTCGTCCACAACGACCACAAAAGACTCCAAGCTGTTGCTGATGTTAAAGGGGGCAATACACAGTATTAAGAACAGGGGTATGTAAACTTTGGATCAGGGTCATTTGGGTAGTTCTCTTGTCATTATGATTTAAAAAAGAGTAAACACTGTTGTTTGCCAATAAATGGCTTCACCCAACCACTAACCATGAGTGGGGAAAAAAGTTTTTGTGTATATTGTTCATATTCTCTGTATGAGGGGTATGTAAACTTTTGAGCACAACTGTATAAAAATAAACATGTATTGAAAATCAGCTTGTTTGTGTTAAAGTTTGGCGTCAAGGCGCTAAACGGTTTTGCCGCTTCCACACCATGGTGCGATTTTTAGCCAGGCTGTAAACAGTAAATCACCCACGCAGCCTAAATTTCTTCCCGTGTGGCCGCCTATTCCTCTGATGTTTGTGTTGGCAAGAAAAATAATTGAGGCTCTGCACTCCCACAAGTCCAACAATGTCAGTGAAGCACATAGTTAACTGACAAAAAGTCGAGTTGAATAAGCGCTGTTAGTTGCCGTGTTGGCGCGAAAAAAAAAGAGAAGCCCAATGGCTGCACATATTGTCAGAGTATGTTACGGACTCGCGTCCATCTGCTCGTCAAAAGCCTTTTGTCTAATTTCACTCAGAACATACAGCTCAGTCCTTCCTGATCACTTTAGTTGATTTTCAAAAGGCTTCAGGAGGCGAGGTTCCAACAAAATGTTAATTTGTTGCTAATGAGTGACCAATTGGTTCTTAACCGTCAACGCCACTTTCATTTAAAAAGTACTGGAAATTATAAAAATGACTCATGAAAGGATGGAATTAATTAAAATAAATGGTAAAAAACAAAAGGAGAAAGGAATATTTGAATGTGCAATAATACAGTAACCCAAATTAATTTTGTACTTTACTGTCATTTCGATGGACTGTCTCATCTCTACATTGTGCAAAATTATCTTTCTGGTAGCAGAATATTTTTAAATGTTATTCTTTCATTGTGCGCTATATCTGTTATTCCTGTTTGCTTAATTTTCCGTTATAATATACGGTGGCCAACAGAGCCACTTCTAAATCAAGACAACACAATGAAATGCATGAAAAGCTTTACAAAGATGCCTCACATCCACCCCGCTCACACAAGTTAATACAACAAAACATCTAAAACTGGAACCCAGGATGAAAAATGCCAGTGTTTCTCTTTAAAGTTCGACTTGTCATGTTGTTTAATGATAAAGGTTTACATGTGTGTCCGGGAAGTCGATGTGTATTTGTGCAATGTGTACCAAAATGGCAAAAACATACACTGTGCACATGCACATCCCTCGTGCATACAGACAATTCAACAATGTGGCCACACATCAGTCCTCCACATCTCTCAGGGGATGTTGCTGTTTTTAATATTTTATCTCTGGATGTGGTGAAAGTTGAGCAAACATCAAGCAGATGAGCAGCTACAGCGCCAAAACCTCTTCACGCTCTTTTTGCTTCCTGTCACTACCTCACCGTGGTTCCTGTCAATCCGAAAGAGAAGACAGAGGAGCTGACTCGAATGCTAAGTACATCCTCCCCCAGGCGCCGTGATTAGGGACGCTTCAGAGAAAAACATCCTACTAGTGATTTCACTTCACGTTTAACGTTAAATGACACGGCGAACACACAATCAAAATTTTACCTCCCAGGACAAACAAAAAAAGCAAAACCTCCATCTGAAAAAAATCCTTCAGGCTGAGGACTTTTAAAAATTTGCAGAAATTACAGTCAAGAAATGAAAACTGTTCATTTTAATGGGGATAATTGTGTTTCATTTATCATAAAGAAACATGTCCACTTAATGCTGCTCATTGACAATTAACTTCCACTCACAGACTGACAGAGCAGCGAGACCTGAATACCAAGTTATAGCTTCATAATGAGGCAAACATTTGGCTTGCAGAAACTGTAACGGCTCTGATGTATGCATTTATTATCTTATTTCAAACTTCTGAGCACTTCAGGAGTTGATGGGAGAATTAACATGCAAAACAACGAGGAAGGTGAAGACTTAAATATTACACATTGCCGCAACCGCAGAAGTGTTGCCTGCATAGTGAGCCTGCCGTGTTTGTTTGCTGGTCATTGGTCAATGTATTCTCATGTTTAAGCTCCTCCCCTGCAGCCGGCTCAGCTCAGAGCAAGGAGCACGCTCCAGCACTTTGTGTTGCCACACTACAGAACCTCCTCCAGTCCATCCCAGCCTCCCAATAGCCACCTGCCACTGCCAGATCAGCATCAACTCAAAGAACCACTTTTGCCTTGATGCTTAAAGGTACAATGTGTAGAATTTAGTATCATCTAGTGGTGAGATTGCAGACTGCATTATAGTGGAGCAGATATGAGCAATATTTGAGGTGAATCGTGACTTTGACGATAAAAGCATGACATTTGGCACACAGTTAGAGCATACCAACCAGATAATGTTTGGCTATAGGGGCATTGCAGAGGTAGGCATTTTCCAAGATGGCTGCCATGGGTTGTTGTTTTATAAGTTGCTCAGGCCTTAGACCATCAAGGCTCTTGATTTTGGTGGCTAATCCTACATATTCAAAGATGACGAATGCAGTAGTACTGTTTACAACATGCTAGCACCCATGTTATTATTATTGGCTAGCATTCAGGTAATTAAATAATTGTAAATCCATTAAAATATATTGGAGATATTAGACATGTTTTCGAACAGTGACTACCAAAGTACAACACAGTACCCTACTTCTCAATGTTTCATTAATTGCTGTTCACAAAAATTATCCAGTAGAGGGAGCTCTAAAAATAGTCTGACCTGCAGCAGACTATGTATGAGCAGTTTTTCTCAATACTCAACAATGAACATGTGAAAATTTTTAATTAAATGTATTTATACAAGCACTATGTTTATTAATCCTCATTATTAAGCAAGTTAGCTAGCTAACATATTTGGCTAACATCAGCAATCTAGCTATTAGCGTGACAAAAAATCATATTTCAAACTGATTTGAAAATGTTATTTCATTGTTCAAAACATCGGTATTCAGTTGGTTTGGGTCCGATGCCTATCTCAATTTTTGAGATTAATCTGCGTGTTCATTTGTATGCTTTCCGCTGACCTTGACTGGCCTGTTGCAGCTAAAGGTGCCCTGATACTTGCATGACTTTGATCCGCGCACTTGCACACACTTCCCACCCGCTGTGTTCACAGCTGGACGCCACCCTTTGTTCCGCTGGACACTCTGCTTGAGTACGCTGGATGCTGCTTATATAAAATAATTATTTTGTGGCGGCTTAATCATTTTCTGTCAGATTTGGCTATTGAAAACACCTCTAATTGCTTCTGGAATCACAGAGGACTGTTGCAGCTGGACCTTTTTTTCTCTCTCTCACTCTCGTCCGCTCCATGAGGTGGAGAACATATTGGAACCGTCTAAAAGGTATCTGTAATATTTATATTGTAGTAGCTTGGTAAAACAGTTGCATGTTCTTTCCTTCTTATGAGTAGCTGTAAAATTATGTTTATGATAGATTTAACATCTCATTATAATCGTTCAGATGAGCTGTGCTGTGTGCACTGAAGCAATCACTCGCACGCACATGCAGAGTTTTTTAATTGTTTGTGTAATGTTCACGTGAAGTTCACACTATTAATGCTTGATGGAGATTTTGAACGTTTCAAAATTTTCTTTGAGCCCTTGCAAAAAGCCGCACACAGTTTATCAATCAATCAATCAATTTTATTTATATAGTGCCAAATCACAACAAACAGTTGCCTCAAGGCGCTTTATATTGTAAGGCAAGGCCATACAATAATTACGTAAAAACCCCAATGGTCAAAACGACCCCCTGTGAGCAAGCACTTGGCGACAGTGGGAAGGAAAAACTCCCTTTTAACAGGAAGAAACCTCCAGCAGAACCAGGCTCAGGGAGGGGCAGTCTTCTGCTGGGACTGGTTGGGGCTGAGGGAGAGAACCAGGAAAAAGACATGCTGCGGAGGGGAGCAGAGATCAATCACTAATGATTAAATGCAGAGTGGTGCATACAGAGCAAAAAGAGAAAGAAACACTCAGTGCATCATGGGAACCCCCCAGCAGTCTAAGTCTATAGCAGCATAACTAAGGGATGGTTCAGGGTCACCCGATCCAGCCCTAACTATAAGCTTTAGCAAAAAGGAAAGTTTTAAGCCTAATCTTAAATGTAGAGAGGGTGTCTGTCTCCCTGATCTGAATTGGGAGCTGGTTCCACAGGAGAGGAGCCTGAAAGCTGAAGGCTCTGCCTCCCATTCCACTCTTAGAAACCCTAGGAACTACAAGTAAGCCTGCAGTCTGAGAGCGAAGCGCTCTATTGGGGTGATATGGTACTATGAGGTCCCTAAGATAAGATGGGACCTGATTATTCAAAACCTTATAAGTAAGAAGAAGAATTTTAAATTCTATTCTAGAATTAACAGGAAGCCAATGAAGAGAGGCCAATATGGGTGAGATATGCTCTCTCCTTCTAGTCCCCGTCAGTACTCTAGCTGCAGCATTTTGAATTAACTGAAGGCTTTTCAGGGAACTTTTAGGACAACCTGATAATAATGAATTACAATAGTCCAGCCTAGAGGAAATAAATGCATGAATTAGTTTTTCAGCATCACTCTGAGACAAGACCTTTCTAATTTTAGAGATATTGCGTAAATATAAGAAAAAAGTTGATTGATTGATTGATTGATTAAATGCAAAAAAGCAGCCTTACATATTTGTTTAATATGCACTTTGAATGACATATCCTGATCAAAAATGACTCCAAGATTTCTCACAGTATTACTAGAGGTCAGGGTAATGCCATCCAGAGTAAGGATCTGGTTAAACACCATGTTTCTAAGATTTGTGGGGCCAAGTACAATAACTTCAGTTTTTATCTGAGTTTAAAAGCAGGAAATTAGAGGTCATCCATGTCCTTATGTCTGTAAGACAATCCTGCAGTTTAGCTAATTGGTGTGTGTCCTCTGGCTTCATGGATAGATAAAGCTGGGAATCATCTGCGTAACAATGAAAATTTAAGCAATGCCGTCTAATAATACTGCCTAAGGGAAGCATGTATAAAGTGAATAAAATTGGTCCTAGCACAGAACCTTGTGGAACTCCATAATTAACCTTAGTCTGTGAAGAAGATTCCCCATTTACATGAACAAATTGTAATCTATTAGATAAATATGATTCAAACCACCGCAGCGCAGTGCCTTTAATACCTATGGCATGCTCTAATCTCTGTAATAAAATTTTATGGTCAACAGTATCAAAAGCAGCACTGAGGTCTAACAGAACAAGCACAGAGATAAGTCCACTGTCTGAGGCCATAAGAAGATCATTTGTAACCTTCACTAATGCTGTTTCTGTACTATGATGAATTCTAAAACCTGACTGAAACTCTTCAAATAGACCATTCCTCTGCAGATGATCAGTTAGCTGTTTTACAACTACCCTTTCAAGAATTTTTGAGAGAAAAGGAGGTTGGAGATTGGCCTATAATTAGCGAAGATAGCTGGGTCAAGTGATGGCTTTTTAAGTAATGGTTTAATTACTGCCACCTTAAAAGCCTGTGGTACATAGCCAACTAACAAAGATAGATTGATCATATTTAAGATCGAAGCATTAAATAATGGTAGGGCTTCCTTGAGCAGCCTGGTAGGAATGGGGTCTAATAGACATGTTGATGGTTTGGAGGAAGTAACTAATGAAAATAACTCAGACAGAACAATCTGAGAGAAAGAGTCTAACCAAATACCAGCATCACTGAAAGCAGCCAAAGATAACGATACGTCTTTGGGATGGTTATGAGTAATTTTTTCTCTAATAGTTAAAATTTTATTAGCAAAGAAAGTCATGAAGTCATTACTAGTTAAAGTTAAAGGAATACTCGGCTCAATAGAGCTCTGACTCTGTCAGCCTGGCTACAGTGCTGAAAAGAAACCTGGGGTTGTTCTTATTTTCTTCAATTAGTGATGAGTAGTAAGATGTCCTAGCTTTACGGACGGCTTTTTTATAGAGCAACAGACTCTTTTTCCAGGCTAAGTGAAGATCTTTTAAATTAGTGAGACGCCATTTCCTCTCCAACTTACGGGTTATCTGCTTTAAGCTGCGAGTTTGTGAGTTATACCACGGAGTCAGGCACTTCTGATTTAAAGCTCTCTTTTTCAGAGGAGCTACAGCATCCAAAGTTGTCTTCAATGAGGATGTAAAACTATTGACGAGATACTCTATCTCACTTACAGAGTTTAGGTAGCTACTCTGCACTGTGTTGGTATATGGCATTAGAGAACATAAAAAAAATCATATCCTTAAAGTTTACAATGAGTATGAGACGAGTATACTCTCATGCACAGCAGTGTGTGTGCAAGCGCGTAGATCAGAGTCATGCAAGTGTCAGGGGGCCTTAAATGTACTCTTCCATGTACTGGAGACTCTCCTGTCCTGTGCACCAGCACCATTTCCTGTATATTCATTTTGTGAATCATTCTGTAATTTATGTCTGTAGCATGGCCCAAGCAGAGGATCACCCCTTTGAGTCTGGTCTGCTTGAGGTTTCTTCCTCAGAGGGAGTTTTTCCTTACCACTGCTGCTCTGGGGGTTGTTAAGGTTAGACCTTACTTGTGTGAAGCGCCTTGAGGCAACTCTGTTGTGATTTGGAACTATATAAATAAAAATAAATTGAAAATTTGCAGCTGACATACCTTCCTGGTGGTTTCAGCTGATGCTGGGTTGGTGGTGCGAGAGCTAGTACATGCTGTTCTTTAAGTAGCATAGTGAATTGTGAGACAATGGCCAAACTATTTGAGTTAGTGGACCATACTGAGCCTGGAATGTGAGATACACAGCATGTCTGACCACAGAATGGAATAAATGTGTTCTGTGTCAGGAAGATAGAGATGAGATACTGAAATGTCCAGCTAATTCAACACGTGGCAGAGATGGGGAAGGACACAAGACCATAGCTGAACTTCTTGTATCACCAGATGCTACCAGGGCCTGTTGTGAACTCCTCAGCTGTGGATGCAGTGGAAAATGCAAATGTTTCAAGGCAGAGCTGAAGTGCACTGCGTTATGCCACTGTGGTGGCGTGTGTTTTCAAAACTAATATTCAGAATCAAAATCAGAATCGCCTTACATTACAACGAGATTTGAGTGCAACTCCAAAAGGTGCTTTCCATGTTGAGAGTCATTTTTAGCCAATATAAAAGATAGTGAAATTTAACGGTACATTTTTCACAATATACGAGGTCTGTTAGAAAAGTATCCGACCTTTTTATTTCAAAAACCTGATGGATTTGAATCACGTGTGCTTGCATGAGCCAACCTTGAACCTTCGTGTGCATGCGTAATTTTTTTTTACGCCTGTCGGTTGCATCATTTGCTTGTAAGCAGCCTTTGTGTGAGGATGGGTGGAGTCTCTCGTCTCTAAAGTATAGGTCCTTTTTATTTTTTCAAAAACTATATGGATTTCATTCATATGTTTTTACGTCAGACATGCTTGAACCCTCGTGCGCATGCGTGAGTTTTTCCACGCCTGTCGGTGACGTCATTCGCCTGTGAGCACTCCTTGTGGGAAGAGTCGTCCAGCCCCTCGTCGGAATTCCTTTGTCTGAGAAGTTGCTGAGAGACTGGCACTTTGTTTGATCAAAATTTTTTCTAAACCTGTGAGACACATCGAAGTGGACACGGTTCGAAAAATTAAGCTGGTTTTCGGTGAAAATTTTAACAGCTGATGAGAGATTTTGAGGTGATACTGTTGCTTTAAGGACTTCCCACGGTGCGAGATGTTGCGCAGCGCTCTCAGGCGCTGTTGTCAGCCTGTTTCAAGCTGAAAACCTCCACATTTCAGGCTCTATTGATCCAGGACGTCGTGAGAGAACAGAGAAGTTTCAGAAGAAGTCGGTTTCAGCATTTTATCCGGATATTCCACTGTTACAGGAGATTTTTTTAATGAAAGACGTGCGGGTGGATTGCAGTGTCGGCTCGCAGCCGCCGCGACGCTCCACCACAGGAAAAACACCTCCGTTGGAAGCCTTAAGGACAAGTTGGAACATGTCCAGCTGTTAAAACAATTTCTCATATACTCACTCCACTGAAAGCCATCAAAAGCCGCCTGGATTTTACAAATGGTTATCAACACGGAGGTGTTTTTCCTGTGCCGCCACACCGCGCCAGCTGCGTCCTGACGTGCGGACCCGTCCGCACGTCTTTCATTAAAAAAATCTCCTTTAACAGTGGAATATCCGGATAAAATGATGAAACCGACTTCTTCTGAAACTTCTCTGTTCTCTCACGACGTCCTGGATCAATAGAGCCTGAAATGTGGAGGTTTTCAGCTTGAAACAGGCTGACGACGGCGCCTGGGAGTGCTGCACGACGTCTCGCACCGTGGGAAGTCCTTAAAGCGACAGTATCACCTCAAAATCTCTCATCAGCCGTTAAAATTTTCACCGAAAACCAGCTTAATTTTTCGAACCGTGTCCACTTCGATGTGTCTCACAGGTTTAGAAAAAATTTTGATCAAACAAAGCGCCAGTCTCTCAGCAACTTCTCAGACAAAGGAATTGCGACGAGGGGCTGGACGACTCCTCCCACAAGGAGTGCTCACAGGCGAATGACGTCACCGACAGGCGTGGAAAAACTCACGCATGCGCACGAGGGTTCAAGCATGTCTGACGTAAAAACATATGAATGAAATCCATATAGTTTTTGAAAAAAATAAAAAGGACCTATACTTTATTGACAGCCCTCGTACTACGTCCCTTTCCAACAAGACTTTTATACTTAAGGATTTTATTTTAACACATAAGTTGGACCTACTTTTATTGAATGAGACCTGGGTAAAAGCTGGCAATAACAGCGCTTTTACTGAACTCCTCCCGGCTGGGTACTCATTCTTCAGCGCACCACGGCTCTCAGGACGCGGTGGGGGCGTGGCCACTCTCTTCAAACAGAGCTTCAGCTGTCATTTAGTTCCAATACAGCACTATTCTAGTTTTGAATTACAATCATGTATAATTAACTTTGCCTCTCTTGTGCTTTGCGTCGTCATATACTGCCCCCCTAAATATAATAAGAATTTTATGACTGACTTTTCAGAGTTTTTATTAGATATAATGCCTAAATATGACAATATACTCATCTGTGGGGACTTTAACATACATGTTTGTTGTGTCTCAAATCAGTTGGGCAATGACTTCAAAAGCCTCTTGGACTCTTTTGGTCTATTACAATCAGTGCATGGCTCCACACATCAATTCGGTCATACACTAGACTTAGTCATTTCACATGGACTTTCCCTGGCTCTTAGTAATACAGCAGTTGCTCCTATCTCAGATCACCTTCCTGTTATTTTGAATTTACAGCTCCTGTCAATATCCCCAGGCCCTACATACCAGCCTGCTCCCGCCGCACCATCACCCCCTCGACTGTAGGGGACTTTGAGGCTGCTTTTAGAGACACTGCACTTTATTGCACAGAGGATGTGGCCTCCTCCCTTAGTCCAGATGAATTCATCTCATATTTTAATACCACATGCTATGATATTTTAGATACTGTGGCACCTTTTAAATCCAGGTCCACCAAACCCAAACCAGACCCCTGGCTCAATGACACCACCCGTGCCTTACGCCGTCGCTGTAGACAGGCTGAGCGTAGATGGAGAAAGGACAGGCTTCAGGTGTTCTTGGAAATGCTACGGGATAGCCTTACAGAGTATCAGAATGCTGTGAAGGAGGCAAAAACCCAATATCTGTCAAGTATTATAGCCAGTAGTTCTAACTGTCCGAGAGTGTTATTTGACACAATCAAGTCAGTTTTAAACCCACCCACCATACTGTCTGACATTTCGCAGGCTACATGTGAAAAATTTCTCAAGGTTTTTATAGAGAAAGTAGCCACTGTCAGACAGAATATTTTAAACTGTAACACGGTTTTTAATAGCCTTTACACTCCACCTGAACCATCTGCTGTTTTTAATAGTTTTGAGCCGGTTACTCTGACACTCCTCACTGAGGTTGTCCAGAGCATTAAACCCAGTTACTGCTCATTGGACACTATTCCAGGAAAGGTTTTTAAAGAGGTTTTTAACACTGTGGGTCCGAGCTTGCTCTCTTTTATTAATAGCTGTCTCAGCTCCGGGACAGTTCCAGCCCATTTTAAACATGCTGTAGTTAGGCCTCTTCTTAAAAAGCCCAACCTAGATCCCTCAGTTTTATCTAATTTTAGACCAGTATCAAACTTATCATTTTTATCTAAGGTTTTAGAAAAGTTGTTTTTAATCAGTCGCAATCATTTTTAGAACACAACTCTGTTTTAGATAAATTTCAGTCGGGTTTTAGATCTCGACATAGCACTGAGTCAGCTCTTTTAAAAGTACAAAATGACATTCTTTTATCGTTGGACTCTAAAAAACCTGTGCTGCTGGTGATGTTGGATCTAACAGCTGTGTTTGATACTGTGGACCACTCAATCCTCCTCACACGTATGTCCCAGTAGGTTGGCCTCCGGGGGACTGTCTTGGAGTGGTTTCAGTCTTATTTGACCAACAGGACTTTCAGGGTGATGGTTAATGACTTCTCCTCCTCCACAGTTCCTCTGAACACTGGTGTGCCCCAGGGCAGTATCCTCGGACCGCTCTTGTTCTCTTTGTACATGCTTCCACTGAGTTCAGTCATCACCAAACACAATCTTCAGTTTCATTTTTATGCCGATGACCTCCAGATTTATATGCCAGTTGTGCCTAATAATACAAGTGCTTTGGACTCCATACATAACTTTTTTAAGGATATTAAGGACTGGCTGGCTCAGAATTTTCTGCACCTTAATGAAGCCAAAACAGAGTGTATTCTGTTTGGAGCTAAAACTAACTCTGATCCAGATCTTGGCTCCCTGGCTCCTTATCGTAGGGCTGTGGTAAGGAACCTTGGTGTGCTGTTTGACGACTGTTTAAAATTTGAGAAACAAATTGACAGTGTGGTAAGAGCCAGTTTTTTTCCAGCTGAGACTCCTGGCAAAAGTCAAACCCTTTCTAAGCCAAAAGGACCTTGAAAAGGCTATGCATGCTTTTATCAGCTCCCGGATTGACTATTGCAATGCACTTTATGTTGGTATCATTCAAGGCTCTCTAAACTGACTCCATCTGGTCCAGAATGCTGCTGCTCGCCTGTTGACCAACACCAGGAAGCACAGCCACATCACTCCTGTACTTTACTCCCTGCACTGGCTTCCAGTCCGTTTCAGAGTTGATTTTATACTGTTAATGTTTGTTTTTAAAGCTGTAAATGGCACTGCACCTTCTTATTTATGTGACCTGTTAAAAACACACAACCCTGTCAGAGCACTTCGGTCTGCTGACCAAAACTTTCTGGAGGTTCCCAGGTCCAGGTGCAAACAATGGGGTGACCGTTCTTTTGCAGTAGCAGGTCCTAAGTTGGGGAATGCATTACCTCCTGAACTGAGGTCCATTAATAGCTTGCCTCTGTTTAAAGCTAAGTTAAAAACATACTTGTTCAGGGCAGCTTTTTGCACATAATTGCTTTGACACTTTTTTGTCTATTTTTATTCTATTTTGGATGCTCTTATTGTGTTTTATTGTGTTTTTTGTACTGTTCTTTTTATTTTATCTCTAGCTGGTGCTATTGGAAAGCACTTTGGTTCAGTGAAAACTGTTGTAAAGTGCTATAGAAATAAAACTTGATTGATTGATTGATGTCCTGTGAGGCTTTAACACGAAGACGCTTTTGCTGCGCCATCAGCTTCGTGCCGATGAATTTCGCTGGAACTCTTTTCATGGCAAAATCTTCTGTCACAGTGGAATGTGCCAAAAAAGTGCTGATGTCCACCTCTTCCGCAATTTCTTGGATAGTCACACGACGGTCCCACATCACCATAGCGTTCACTTTGGAAATGATCTGGTCATTTCAGCATCTTGACGGCCGCCCGGAGCGCAGCGTGCTCTCCACCATTGTGCGGCCGTCTTTAAACCGGTTGTACCACTCCTTAATCTGTGTGATGCCCATAGGATCGTCACCAAAAGCCGTCTGAATAATCCGAATGGTTTCCACCTGGATGTCACCCAGTTTCTGGCAAAATTTGATGCAGTCGCGCTGCTCCAGTCGTTCCGCCATTTCCTTGCAAAGGAAAAACGACGAGAGACTCCACCCATCCTCACACAAAGGCTGCTTACAAGCAAATGACGCAACCGACAGGCGTGAAAAAAATCACGCATGCACACGAAGGTTCAAGGTTGGCTCATGCAAGCACACATGATTCAAATCTATCAGGTTTTTGAAAAAAATAAAAAGGTCGGATACTTTTCTAACAGACCTCGTATGTACAACTAATATAAACATTAGGTAAAATAAAATAACATGCGGACCAAGTAAAATGTAAAACAAGAATTATATACAGTGAGGAAAATAAGTATTTGAACACCCTGCAATTTTGCAAGTTCTCCCACTTAGAAATCATGGAGGGGTCTGAAATTTTCATCTTAGGTGCATGTCCACTGGAAGAGACATAATCTAAAAAAAAAAAAAATCCGGAAATTACAATGTATGATTTTTTTTAATAATTTATTTGTATGTTACTGCTGCAAATAAGTATTTGAACACCTGTGAAAATCAATGTTAATATTTGGTACAGTAGCCTTTGTTTGCAATTACAGAGGTCAAACATTTCCTGTAGTTTTTCACCAGGTTTGCACACACTGCAGCAGGGATTTTGGCCCATTCCTCCATACAGATCTTCTCAAGATCTTTCAGGATTGGAGTTTCAGCTCCCTCCAAAGATTTTCTATTGAGTTCAGGTCTGGAGACTGGCCAGACACTCCAGGACCTTGAAGTGCTTCTTACAGAGCCCCTCCTTAGTTGCCCTGGCTGTGTGTTTGGGGTCATTGTCATGCTGGAAGACCCAGCCATGACCCATCTTCAATGCTCTTACTGAGGGAAGGAGGTTGTTTGCCAAAATCTCGCAATACATGACCCCGTCCATCCTCCTTTCAATACGGTGCAGTCATCCTGTTCCCTTTGCAGAAGAGCATCCCCAGATTATGATGTTTCCACCACCATGCTTCATTGTTGGGATGGTTTTCTTGGGGTTGTTCTCATCCTCTAAACATGGTAAGTGGAGTTGATTCCAAAAAGCTCTATTCTGGTCTCATCTGACCACATGATCTTCTCCCATGCCTCCTCTGGTTCATCCACATGGTCATTGGTGAACTTCATACAGGCCTGGACATGTGCTGGCTTGAGCAGGGGGACCTTGCTGCCCTGCAGGATTTTAAACCATGATAGCATCATGTGTTACTAATGTAATCAGTCATGCTTGGGACTCCGACGAGGGCGGTCGCATCTCCTCCACTCTCCCTTAGCGTGTTTTGTCTGTGAGGCTGCCAGCCCTGCTCCTCTGGAAAACGGCAAAATGGATCTGATCTAGTGGTCTCTGAATGCAATTGATACTATTTTTTCCACAAGACACTCGGGAGAGGAGGACCCGACCTGTCCTGCCAGGACACATGTGGCGGGTTACGTGATGGACAGCTGGAGGTGGCAAGTCATGTGCCTGTACACGTTGTCTGTGAAGGACGTTGAAGATGTTTACTTATTTGGAGCTGTGATGACTGGGTTTCTGCTGTGTGGAGCGGCCACAGCACTGGTCTACCGGAACATTAAGAAGGTGGAGGCGGCATTAATCGGCCCGTCCAGGCTGCCCCACATGATTGATTCGATTGAAAGGGCAGTGTCAGCTCAGTCGACGGGTGTCAACCGCACGTTGGAATCCATCTCGGGGAGAATGGCTGCACTGGAAAACCGCTTTAATCGTCTGTAAGACCACATCTCTCCTCTATTCAGATGTATTGGGAGCAACTCTGAAGTTTCAGACTGTGGAATCTGCCAGGCGTCTGTTAATCTGCATATCTATTTGGTTTCCAAACACCAGCTGTCCTTCAAAGCCGCTGGGATAAAATCCTCCTCCCGAGGAACACTCCTGGTAGACTCGCTCCTCGTCTTCCCGCTCCTTCCTCCCTCCCTTCCCAGTCCTGAGATGTTGACTGTTGGACCTTGTGGACTGATTCAGGAATGGGATCCCCCCCAGGATGGACAGATAAGGCCTGTCGATGGCGCCTCACGCGGCCTTCCGGGCTGTCTGTCTGGACACTGGACCACTCTCTGCCCCTCCCTCCCTGCGGCAGGCCTCGTACTCTCTCAAGATGGTCTTGGCGGCGCGACTTACAGTTGCAGTGGCCTTCACCCATTTTACCTCAATTCGGATGACGGACTGCTTCAAGTTTAGTGCACATAAACAATGTCAAATGTATATGTGTTGTCTTTAATTTTGATGTGTGCCATTATTACGGTAAACAAGTAGTAATTGTGGATTAATTGCTGTATCTTGTCTGAGGTAATTGGAGTATAAACATAATTGACCTTTTTTGGGGCTCAATAAAGTTGTCTGAAGTCTGACTGTGGTCCCAGGTCTCTTCAGGTCACTGACCAGGTCCTCCTGTGTAGTTCTGAGCTTTCTCAGAATCATCCTTACCCCACAAAGTGAGATCTTGCATGGAATCCCAGACCGAGGGAGATTGACAGTCATCTTGTGTTTCTTCCTCTTTCTAATAAATCATAACAGTTGTTGTCTTCTACCAAGCTTCTTGCCTGTTGTCCTGTAGTCCATCCCAGCCTTGTGAGGGTCTACAGTTTTGTCCCTGGTGTCCTTAGACAGCTCTTTGGTCTTGGCTATGGTGGACACGTTGGAGTGCGATTGACTGAGTGTGTGAACAGGTGTCTTTTATACAGGTAACAAGTTCAAACAGGTGCAATTAATACAGGTAAAGAGTACAGAATAAGAGAGGTTCTTAAAGAAAAAATAACAGGTCTGTGTAAGCCAGAATTCTTGCTGATTGGCAGGTGTTCAAATACTTATTTGCAGCAGTAACATACAAATAAATTATTTAAAAAAATCATACATTGTTATTTCCAGATTTTTTTTTTTTTAGATTATGTCTCTCACAGTGGACATGCACCTAAGATGAAAATTTCAGACCCCTCCAGGATTTCTAAGTGGAAGAACTTGCAAAATTGCAGGGTGTTCAAATACTTATTTTCCTCACAGTACAACTGTGGAATCATATTGCACGGGAAAATTGCACATGGTTACAGATACTGCACAAGAAACATGAAAGGTGTGGATTGAGTGATTTGTTATTGTTCAGTGCAGTGATCACTCTGGGGAGAAAGCTGTCCCTGAGTCTGTTTGTCCTAGTTTTGATTGACCTATACCGTCAGCCAGAGGGTAGTAGGTCAAACAGGTGGATGCTGGGGTGGGATGTGTCTTTGATGATGCTGGCAGCTCTGCTGAGGTAGCGAGAGCTGGCACTGTCTTCCAGGCTGGGCAGAGAGCAACCAGTGATCCCCTGGGCCGTATTGATCACCCTCTGCAGCGCTCTCCTGTCTGCTGCTGTGCACCCCCCGTACCACGCTGTGATGCAGTACGTCAGGACGCTCTCAATGGTGGCTCTGTAGAACAACACCAGCAGCTTCTCCTCCAGATTGTTTCTCCTGAGCACCCTCAGGAAGTGGAGTCACTGCTGGGCTTTCTTTACCACCACTGTGGTGTTGGCAGTCCAGGAGAGGCTGTCAGAGAGCCGCACTCCCAGGAACCTCATGGAGCTGACCCTTTCCACACAGTCCCCATGGATGTAGAGTGGGGCTGGGTCAGCCCTGTTCTTCCTAAAGTCCAGGATTATTTCTTTGTTTTTGTGGTGTTCAGCAGCAGGTTGTTAGATGAACACCACGGTGTCAGCCGATTGACCTTGTCTCTGTAGTCAGTCTCATCCCCCCCCTGAGATGAGGCCAATCACGGTGGTATCATCTGCAAACTTTATGATGGTGTTTGTGGGATTGGTCAGAGAACAGTCGTGAGTGTAAACGGTGAACAGGAGGGGGCTCAGTACACAGCCTTGAGGGGAACCGGTGCTGAGTGTGAGGTGGGGGCCAAGTTTCACAGACTGTGGGCAGTTTGTGAGGAAGTCCTTGATCCACTGGCAGATGGGGGTGGAGATGCTCAGCTGTGTCAGTTTCTGGACCAGGATCTCCGGGATGATGTGGTTGAAGGCTGAGCTGAAGTCCAGGAAGACCATCCTCACATAGCTCCCCTGCTGTTCCAGGTGGCTCAGCACAGTGTGGAGACTTGTGGTGATAGCGTCCTCTGTGGAGTGGTTTGCCCTGTAGGCAAACTGCTGGGGGTCCAGAGTGGGAGGCAGACAGGCTCTGATGTGCTGAGAGACCAGTCTTTCAAAGCACTTCATGACCACAGGCGTAAGTGCAACAGACCTGTAGTCATTTATGCTCTCCACTGCTGACTTCTTTGGGACTGGAATGATGGTCGAGGATTTGAGGCAGAGTGGAATGATGGCCTGCGACAGGGACAGGTTGAAGATGCAGGTGAAAACTCCAGCCAGTTGGTCAGTACATGCTTTGAGTACCTTGCCAGGTATACCATTGGGGCCGGCTGCCTTCCTGGGGTTCACCGCCTTCAGCACAAGTCTCACTTTGTGCGCCTGAAGTGTTAGTGTGCTGGAGGGTGGTGGGTGTGGAGTTGCTGCTGGTCTGTCTGCTTTGAAGCGGGCAAAAAAGCGGTTCAGCTCCTCTGCCAGCGAGGCGTCAGACCTAGCATTTCCTGGGTTGCTGCATCTGTAGTTGGTTATATGATTTATTCCCTGCCACATCCCACTGCGGTCATTTACGGCAAAGTGGTCCTCTATCTTTTTCTTGTAGGCAGCCTTGGCCTCTCTGATGCCTCTTTTCAGACTGGACCTGGCCACGCTGTACAGGGCCCTGTCCCCTGATTTAAAGGCGGTGCTGTGGCTTTTTAATAGGGACTGGACTACACTGTTCATCCAGGACTTCTGGTTTGGAAAAACCCTGACTCTTTTGTTGACGCTGACAGTGTCAACACAGTTCTTAATGTAAGAGAGTACAGTGTCAGTGTACTCCTGCAGGTTGTGGCTGGAGAACAAATCCCATACAGTCCGTGAGAAGCAGTCTAGTAGATTGGGAGAGCGCTCCCTCAGGCCAGGTTTGGATAGTTTTTCGTTGTGGCTTTGTTCACCTCAGCAGGGGGGTGTAGGTGGGGGTGAGGGACAGGCAGAGATGGTCAGATCCTGCGAGATGGGGGAGGGGAGTGACTTTGTACGCATGTTTTATGTTTGAGTAGACATGGTCCAAAGTATTTTCTCCTCTGGTGGCACATTTCACGTCCTGGACGAACTTAGGGAGCACAGTCTTTAAACACACTTGGTTGAAGTCACCAGCAACAACACAAATGCCATCCGGGTGAGCCAGCTGCTGTTTATTTACACAGGCAAGCAAGAGGCTAAGGGCTGTACTAATGTTAGCATCTGGTGGGATGTAAACAGCAAACACAACGACTACTGTGAACTCCCTCGGGAGATAAAAACATCTGCACGAGACTGCCAGCACATCTAAATTAGGAGAACAGTGAGAGTCAATGACCCTGCTGCTACAGCACCACTCGTGGTTCACATAAACACAGAGCCCTCCACCTCTGCACTTACCCGAATCACTGGTTCTGTCCTGCCAGTGCAGTGTGCGGCCTGCTAGCTCGACTGCAATGTCGGGGATCAGCGGGTGAAGCCACGTCTCCGTGATGAAAATAACGCTGCACAAAGCTGTTTGTGGCCATTCATAGCTCCAATTCCTCCCTTTTGTGGGTGAGGGATCTGGCGCTTGAGAGGAAGAGGCTCGGTAATGCTGGCCTGTGAGGTTGTTTACGTAGCCTAGCATCGGAGCCGGACCGACATCCTCGCTTCTGCTTCTTGTCTCTACACCGCCTACACCGCCTGCTGGGCTGGCTGGTAATCCGTGGAGAGCCAGGTGTTCTCGCTATGTCCTCCGGCATGTTGTGGTACTGGTGGAATTCGCTCGTAACCGACAGTTTGTACCTCAGGCCAAGGTCGTTAAGGTTCTGGCGGCTGAAGCTGTGGGTCACTTTACAAAACTCGAAGAATATACACGCAAAGAGTAAGAAAAACAAGCACCAAATTGGAGAGTTAAAAGCCGCTGCACCCGTGCGCACCTTGTATGTAACTATAACTGTGACCTCTTTTTTGCTGTCACCATGCCACTGCAGTTGTGTTTTCAGAGCTAGCTTTGCATTTCAGCATTCACTGTAACTGTGTGACCTCTTTATTTGTTGTCATTAAAAACAATCAAAACAAATGAAAACAAAACAAAAAAAAAAAACTCATTAGATTTCACTGATTTAGATGAAAGCTTTTAAAGATACACAAATCTTATTCAAATGTTTGGTTTGATCTAATGGTGGCGCTAGAGGGAAGGTCCTAGGGTCACCAAAAACAATAGACTTCATCCTCAGGGGGCCATGAATGTTTTCAGATAATTTGAAAAGAATCAGTGAAAGCTCTTGCAGTTAACGCGCTAATTTGAAAACTCTGCAGTGGTAGACACAGTGGTGGCCCACAAAAAGCCTATCCCTCCCTGACTCATCGTTTGGGGATATAGATAGTACCACTGCATTCCTCATCCTTACAAATGCAGGATTAGGCACCGGGATCAAGACCCTTGGTGGTCTAGAGCCTGAGCTGCTTATAAAACAACAATTGATGGTGGCCATCTTGGAAAATGGTTGCCTCTGCAATGCCTCTATAGCCAAAAATGATCTTTAGGATATGCTTGAACACTGTGCCAAATTTTATCGTCAAAGTCACAATTCATCCACATAGCTGCTCTGCTATTAAGCCATTACCGGTAATGATTTTGTTTCTCATCACATCTTCACTTATTTGTCGATGGACATTCATGTGCTCTTGCTTTTTTTGGTGATAAGCAATATGAATAATCCACCATTTGTGCGGTGTTACCTTGTCCTTGGACAAGGTAACTCGAAAACAACAAAGTTTTCTTCAAACTTGGTGGGAATATTACTTGGATAAATCTTAAGAGGTGATTAGACTTTAGAGTAGTTTGGCCAAAGGTCAAGGAAAACATTGTCTGAAAAATGACTTTTTTTGCTGGAGAATCATTTTGGGATTACAGGGAATGTCCTTGCATGGTTGACATCATACCTGACCAGTCCTTCTCACTGTGTTTTGTAACACTACGTCTAACCTTAGTGATATGAAATTCATTAAGGTTGATCATGACCCGTGTTAGGCCTCCTGTTTTTCTCCCTTTTTTATAGCACCCCTTGGACACATATGTGGCATTTTGGGATTATCTTTCATTGCTATGCCTAGGCTCGTGTGTCATACATCACGCTTGCAAAGTGAGGAACCTTGGGGTAATTTTTGATTCTACATTTAGATCTTTAGAGATATTAGGAGGACTGCTTTTTCCACCTGCGAAATATAGCAAAGATTCCTCCCATCCTGTCTATGGCTGATGCTGAGACCCTGATTCACGTGTTTGTCTCTTCTAGATTGGATTACTGCAATGTTTTATTGTTCAAAATGCTGCTGCTAGACTTTTGACACGAAGCAGAAAGTTTGAACACATTACACCCATTTTGGCATCTCTTCACTGGCTTCCTGTCGCAGTGAGCTCAGATTTTAAGGTTCAGCTACTAACCTATAAAATTGTTCACACACACTGGCACCTCCCTACCTAGCTGACCTAATTAAACCCTACGTACCAGCCTGGGCTCTGCGTTCTCAGGGTGCAGGACTACTTTATGGCCCTACAGTGAATACAGTCTGCGGGTCACAGAGCTTTATTTTTCTTATCGTGCCCCTGCTCTGTGGAATGATCTCCCTGCATCAATAAAACAGTCAGATTCTGCAGAGACTTTCAAGTCAAGACTTAAGACACATTATTTTCCCTTTCATATGGCTAGCATACTGGCATAGTATGTTACTATGCTTTTTAACCTTTTAAATTAATTTTATTAGGAAACGGAGTGGGCCATCAACTTTACTTAAATTCTGGGTCTTTCAGTGAAGCTTAGGGTTAGTGGCTGGCGATCACCTTAGTATTTCTGCTCTGGAAAAAAGTGGTATCGGTTTATCCCTAGTTCTTTTTTTTTTGTCAGCCTGTACTTTTTTCCACAAGAATTGAGGATGTCTATGTTGTCTGACGAGAAGGGAACAATAATAACTTTCTTTATACCCCTTTCTGGATAAATACATTCATTCTACCCACTGATTGTGGAAAGCAGACGCTTAGAAACAGTTGCTGGCAGAGGAGCTGACCAGCTTCTTTGCCTGTTTTGAGGTCACAGTGTCAAAGGTGGCACCACAACATCCCCATTCAGCTAACAGCAGCGTAAACCTCATTGTGGAGGAACATGAGGTGAGGCGTGTGCTGCGGGCTGTAAACCCAAGGAAGGCCACTGGTCCTGATGGTGTCCCTGGATGTGTGCTGAAGGACTGTGCAGACCAGTTGGTTGGAATTTTCACGAAGATTTTTAATCGGTCCCTGGCACAGTCCATTGTCCCACCCTGCCTGAAATCCTCAACCACAGACCTATTCTATTCTATTATTAAAAACAAGTCATCATGACACAAAATTACGCTTATGTAAAATGCAATTAATCCGCTGCTGACATGCATTATGACCCATGGGCAGGGAGGGAGTTGGAGGGTGGGGGCTCGATACGGATCATGGATCAACCGTGATCCGTTCCACCACTATGATTTTGTTTCTTTGCATTTACGTAAAACATTCACTGTCTTATGTCATAAACATACATAATGTGGTGTTAAAAAGTGAGTTCCACAAAGAGAAAAAGCTGCAACTCACATGTCAGTGTGACTTATACATGTTTCTCTCTTCAACAGGCTTTTTTTTTTTTAAAGGTGCAACTTTTACTCTGCAGAATGCCATTGTTTTATAACAACTACATTTCAACATGATGATGTCCATTTTATAGAAAAATTATAAGCACTATGTCTCATTAAAAATTAGAAAAAAAAAGTTTGTTCACAACCTGGTGAGCAATCCAATTAACAGCTGCACAGACAGAAAAACCGAGGAGTAAATAAAACAGCCTTGGCTAATGGCCCAGTCATGAAAGCTAATTAAAACGAGTGACGTTCACAGAGAAACTACAGTTACAGTCTCTTGACTCACTTGGACACCAGGGAGAAGGCTTCAGCACACACAGCTGGACACGGCACCAGCTTGATCATCACATGCTCAGCAGCTGCCTGGAAGTGCACCCTGGTCACCTTCTCCAGCACGGACGCCAGTGTGGTGACATCACCACCTTTTATGCTGGGGTCACCGCCTGCCGTGTCCAAGATGTTTCCACCATGCACCACAAGCAGCAGCACGTGGGTCTTACATTTCCTCTGCAAAGAGTTCAGGCACACATGAAAGACGCACACTTGAAAGGAGCCAGTCAGACGAGGCGCAAGGACAGAGGAGGCACTTTGAAGAAGCAGCAAGGCCACACAAAAAGCCAAATAACTGGGCACTTGTGCTTGGCAGCAGGGGAATAGTTCATAATGATCCTACCTCTTCATCCTCCAGTCCTTCAGTGCTGCTCTGAGGGCCACAGCGTGGACTACCCAGTTGGTACAGACCGTCTGAGTGAGGTCACAAACAAATACATGGAAAAGAAAATGGAAGTCGTCATGAATACAGGAGCTTCTTACCCACATGCACAGATAAGAAATACAAACGGTAAATGGACATTTGTGAATATGTTGAATACTACTAATGCCTGACCACCTTTCTTCAGTTCTTCTCCTCAGGAGCACGCTTTAGAATTTTTAAAAAGTCTCCTTCCACTACATTCATACAAAATCCTCTGTGTGGGGTTGTGAGGAACTGTGACGATGCTAATCGAGACTGAAGCCGTTCTCACACCGAACCAAGTCCAGCATTGAGTTTGCCCAAGTAGGATCCTGGCACTGCTCGTGTATTACTCAGGGGGAACTCAGCACAATATTTGGCATAGCATAGCACAAGTTGAGATAGGTCAGTAAAATTTGTGCTGATTGTGAACATGCGCAAAATTTTGGGGGCACTTTGCGACACTCCCACAAAGGTCAATTTAAGGGCTTCTCCCACTGACTTAAATGCCCCAAAACATGGCAATGCCCCAGGACAACAAGTACCTTCCATACTCCAATCAAGACTGTCCACAGTCAGATAGTCTGCTCTCCCCCAAACGGTCCAACACCCAGACAGCCAAGAAGCAACCTTTTCACCAAGCAACAAGGAAAAGACACCAGAGAGTGGAACAAGGACAATGACTGTTTGGACAGCTGCTGCCTAAAGTCCCGGTCACACGGCACTAACGAAGAACAATGAAGTCCAAATGAAACAAGAAATCTGGACTTACGCTTACTTTTGGAGCCATCGTTTAACCTTTGTCCAGCGTCATTCCTGCAGCTGGCGTCTCATCAGAATTTTCAAACTGTTGAAAAATGTGAACAAATACTGACAACAAACTAAATTCGCCCGTATTTCGTTTTGCTTCCTGTCATGATGGTTTGTTTAGTTTCAGTAACGTCAGCATTTTGTTTGACCATCAACCAACTTCGTACTACCTTCCAAGTCTGACGTATTGAACGAATGCTGACGATATCTGAACAGATCAATAATTAATGCGCCAACAAGCTGAACATAACATCCTTGTATCGCTGATGACTCGTCTATATTTGGGATGAAAAGCAACGGTGTCATACAGAAACAACAGCGGTAATAACGTTTTATCAACTACTTTAACTATTTACGCACGTTCCAGCCGTTTGTGGCTGGCATGCGTGTGCACACACATTATCATCAAGACAAACAACATCTCTCACCTGTTGTCAAGACAACCAAATCCCGCCCCTGCAAGTACTGCAGATATGAGAACAGGGCTGGCTGCGTTCAGTTTTATACCTGCTTTCGGTCACATCATCGTGAATGTTTTGTTTTGATTTTGCTTAAAGCGTTGAGGTCAACATTCACCTCGTTTGCCTTTCGTTACTTTTGGCTTTGTTTCGTTCCTTTATGCACTCTTGATTCTCAGGATTCTCAGTGACTGGAAAGGTACAGGATCATTCGTCCACCTTTTCTCGACGATTTGTAACTTTTTGACTTTTTATCCTTCATTCAGCTATCGCTGTGTGCCATGTACCGGGCCCTAAAGTCATACAAGAATGTAAAAAAGAAGAAGTGCCTAAACAAAGAAAAGGCTGCCCAGTTCAACCCAGAGTCCACCACTCGTCTCCTTTGCTCTCTTTTTCTCTGTCTATCCGATGAGGCTCTGTGCTTTTCTTACACTGTGTTTATTTGGCCCCCTCGTCTGGGACTGACTGACTGTCATAGGAGGCTCTTGCAGACTCACACTCTGTCAGTTCCCATCATCCCCGTTCCCAGACTACAGCCGGCCTGTTTCCTGCTGCTTGTCGAAGGCTGCTCGGTGCACACAAGGGAGCAGAACAGGACTATTTTGGTCACAAAATAACAAGAAATCAATAGAGGAAGGTCTTATTTTCTCTGAAAAAGCGAGGTGGGACAGAAAGTACACCCCATTGTTGAATTTGACAGCAAACAGAAAAACTCTGCCTTGTTTGATGAAAGCACTGAAAAGCTTAAAAAAATGTATCGGTGGGTGGAAGCTAATATTGTGGAAGAATCTGCTGCTGTGCCATATTTTCCTGGCATCTTATAATTCTGCAGACACATTTTTTTTCTGTTGAGGCTTATCCCCTCCACAAACATTTCCTGCCAGGTCTCATAAAGGTATTGTCTCTAAAGGTATTCTATTGGAAAATTGGATTTCTGTGTTGAGAAAATCAATTCTCTCAATTTCGATCTAGGCAAAGCGTGTGTAGACATGAGGCTGGCAAACAGAGGTGGTTTGGCGATGCCAATACCATTGAATGAAAATGAAGGTGGAAGTCTTTTGAATACTTTTAAGACTGCTTCAACCAGCCACACTCTGTGGTTGTGGGACTTTGATGCAAACCAGTGACCAAGGTCTCATGTAGTCCACTTTACATCACCTCCCCCACTGCTTTGGTACTATGTGTCAATGGTTACTTAAGAGGGATTCTGATAATTCATTCTATTTGTATTGTGAGAGAATAATGGCTTCAAAATTATGCGAATTATGCAATTAAGCATCATCCAGCACACGTGTCTCCATCCTGAGGACCCCGGCAATGGGAGAAGTTCAAGGGGATGCCCACGTACCACCCAGGCATGGCTGCTTTTGGGTGTTGGGGATGCACTGGTGGGATGCCTTGGTGGTTGTTAATCACGACCAAGGACGTTTCTTAGTGTGAAGAATGTAGTGATGTGCAGTAATAGTGCCAGCAAACTGAAGACAGTTCAACTTAATGATTACCCAAATCATATCCACAATGGCAATAAAACTTGTGGAACATGATTTCCTATTCTATTAGAAATTTTAATTCTGTGTGGGTTGATATTATGTGGTAAGTGGGATACCTTTTGCATCAGTCCACCGATGCCAAGGAACTCTTACAAAGTATCATAAATTGATTGATTTTACAGATATACTTTACTGTCCACATAGGGAAATTCATTCTATTCCAATTGATATATATATATATATATATATATATATATATATACACAGGGTTGGGTAGGATTACTTTGAAAGAATACATGTGGATTACATGTATGCATGTACATACATTTGGATTACTTGTAATCTGATTACTTTTGGATTACATTTCAAAGTAATCCTACCCAACCCTGTGTATATATATATATATATATATATACACTCAACAAAAATATAAACGCAACACTTTTGGTTTTGCTCCCATTTTGTATGAGATGAACTCAAAGATCTAAAACTTTTTGCACATTCACAATATCACCATTTCCCTCAAATATTGTTCACAAACCAGTCTAAATCTGTGATAGTGAGCACTTCTCCTTTGCTGAGATAATCCATCCCACCTCACAGGTGTGCCATATCAAGATGCTGATTAGACACCACGATTAGTGCACAGGTGTGCCTTAGACGGTCCACAATAAAAGGCCACTCTGAAAGGTGCAGTTTTGTTTTATTGGGGGGGGGGGGGGGATACCAGTCAGTATCTGGTGTGACCACCATTTGCCTCATGCAGTGCAACACATCTCCCTCGCATAGAGTTGATCAGGTTGTCAATTGTGGCCTGTGGAATGTTGGTCCACTCCTCTTCAATGGCTGTGCGAAGTTGCTGGATATTGGCAGGAACTGGTACACGCTGTCGTATACGCCGGTCCAGAGCATCCCAAACATGCTCAATGGGTGACATGTCCGGTGAGTATGCCGGCCATGCAAGAACTGGGACATTTTCAGCTTCCAAGAATTGTGTACAGATCCTTGCAACATGGGGCCGTGCATTATCCTGCTGCAACATGAGGTGATGTTCTTGGATGGCACAACAATGGGCCTCAGGATCTCATCACGGTATCTCTGTGCATTCAAAATGCCATCAATAAAATGCACCTGTGTTCTTCGTCCATAACAGACGCCTGCCCATAATGTAACCCCACCACCAACATGGGCCACTCGATCCACAACATTGACATCAGAAAACCGCTCACCCACACGACGCCACACACGCTGTCTGCCATCTGCCCTGGACACCTCTCCAGCGTGCCAAACGCCAGCGAATGTGAGCATTTGCCCACTCAAGTCGATTACGACGACGAACTGGAGTCAGGTCGAGACCCCGATGAGGACGACGAGCATGCAGATGAGCTTCCCTGAGATGGTTTCTGACAGTCTGTGCAGAAATTCTTTGGTTATGCAAACCGATTGTTTCAGCAGCTGTCCGAGTGGCTGGTCTCAGACGATCTTGGAGGTGAACATGCTGGATGTGGAGGTCCTGGGCTGGTGTGGTTACACGTGGTCTGCGGTTGTGAGGCTGGTTGGATGTACTGCCAAATTCTCTGAAACACCTTTGGAGACGGCTTATGGTAGAGAAATGAACATTCAATACACGAGCAACAGCTCTGGTTGACATTCCTGCTGTCAGCATGCCAACTGCACGCTCCCTCAAATCTTGCGACATCTGTGGCATTGTGCTGTGTGATAAAACTGCACCTTTCAGAGTGGCCTTTTATTGTGGGCAGTCTAAGGCACACCTGTGCACTAATCATGGTGTCTTATCAGCATCATGGTATGGCACACCTGTGAGGTGGGATGGATTATCTCAGCAAAGGAGAAGTGCTCACTATCACAGATTTAGACTGGTTTATGAACAATATTTGAGGGAAATGGTGATATTGTGTATGTGGAAAAAGTTTTAGATCTTTGAGTTCATCTCATACAAAATGGGAGCAAAACCAAAAGTGTTGCATTTATATTTTTGTTGAGTGTATAAATATATATATATATATGCCCACTGACACTGAACAGATGATACACACCTCCTGTCAATCGTGACCCATTGGGCAACCCTACAATGGCAACATAAGTGTGGCATACTACTATATATGGTTGTGAGACGATTATGCTTGAGATGTCTTTGATACCAGGTCTCTGGAAAATAAATAAAATGGACTGCATTTAAATAAATTCAAGATTCAATTCATTATTATACCCTTGGGTAAATTTGGCTTACAGTGAATCATCTCGTTTTGTAAGCACACATAGAAACACAGAACAAGTCAAAATGACAACAGTGCCAAGGCTAAAACAACAACAAGGATGGCCCCAAGATAAAATAAAAAGCAAGAAGAGTTAAAACATCAGTAGGTAAAAAAAAAAAATCTAAAAACATGTCATAGCAAGCCAAATGATAATCAATAAATAAATAAAATAAAAATGTGCCATTCATAAAAACAAGGAAAAAGAAACTATATAAAAATAACTACATCAATTAAATTTAAGGTTCTGTTACTTGTTAACAGCACCGATGGCTGCAGGTACAAAGTTGTTTTTATAGCGTTTGGTTTTACAAGCTGGTACCCTAAACCTCCGACCTGAAGGGAGCAGCTGAAACTCACCATGAAGAGGGTGGGAGACGTCTCGCAAAATAGCGCTTTTCCATCTGCATCAGATGCTCAAAGCACTTTACAATCATACCTCACATGCTCCCACACTTACGTGATGCATGTTGCTGGTGGAAAGTTTAATTGCCATAGACGTAAATGAGTGTTTTATCGTGGTTTAGCACGCTCTTTCAGGCCCTGGATCTTGTACACGAAGGTAACACCTGGAGCTCTGGGTGTTGAATACAGGTTAGATTGTGTATTATTTTCTGTGCCTGCCGGCACAGAACAGGCTCAGACTAACAGTATGTTGACCTGGGTTTGATTCCCGGCAACGTTACCCGTCTGTATAGCTTTGACAAGATGAGACAAATCTTCTTTGTCCCAATCCGCTTAGGTGTAAGCAGGTTCGAGCCTTGGCTGGGAAATGAACTTGCAATAGACTGGAGCCTCATCTATAGGGAGTTACATTCTCTCATCCGTGGCACGGAACAGTATCCAGGAATCAGCACAAATGTGCACCAGGGCCTATAGAGGACTTGCTTCTCCTCAAACACAACTGAGGCAAAATGTCCTCTGAGCGGGCGCTCGCAAATGCCAATGCAGTAGAAAAGGTAATGACGGCCCGTCTGGTGGAAATGGCGGCGTTCAGCTTATTGTGGGACAGGCAGCACAGATAGCTGCTACCTTGTCATTTATGAGAGCAACACACATGCTGGGCTGCTGCCGACTTCAGCGATAAGCAAGACATTTGTCTGATATTGAAGCAAAGTGACAAAATCAGTTTTCTTTTGGCTCAGTGGTAGCAGCCAGCCTCCTGTGGTGAAGAGGCCAATTTTCCAGCGACAGATTTGTGCGGGGACAAGGCGATTCTGTCACATCATCTGTCTCACGCTTTTGCGTTTTCATTTCTGCTGCTTTGTCTCAGAGGTCCAGGCCCTGTCAATGAACAAATACGTCATGAGGCTGAGTCATTTTCAGCAGCACTGACTGTGCTGTCTGTCAAACAATCTAAACATAAATCATTCTGGGAAAAGCTGAAGCACGATGGACGCTTCCACAGACATGAAGTCCAACCAGGAACTGAGTTCAAACTACTTCATTGTCCTTCAAATCAAATCAAATCAATTTTATTTATATAGTGCCAAATCACAACAAACAGTTGCCTCAAGGCGCTTTATATTGTAAGGCAAGGCCATACAATAATTACGTAAAAACCCCAACGGTCAAAACGACCCCTTGTGAGCAAGCACTTGGCAACAGTGGCAAGGAAAAACTCCCTTTTAACAGGAAGAAACCTCCAGCAGAACCAGGCTCAGGGAGGGGCAGTCTTCTGCTGGGACTGGTTGGGGCTGAGGGAGAGAACCAGGAAAAAGACATGCTGTGGAGGGGAGCAGAGATCGATCACTAATGATTAAATGCAGAGTGGTGCATACAGAGCAAAAAGAGAAAGAAACACTCAGTGCATCATGGGAACCCCCCAGCAGTCTAAGTCTATAGCAGCATAACTAAGGGATGGTTCAGGGTCACCTGATCCAGCCCTAACTATAAGCTTTAGCAAAAAGGAAAGTTTTAAGCCTAATCTTAAAAGTAGAGAGGGTGTCTGTCTCCCTGATCTGAACTGGGAGCTGGTTCCACAGGAGAGGAGCCTGAAAGCTGAAGGCTCTGCCTCCCATTCTACTCTTACAAACCCTAGGAACTACAAGTAAGCCTGCAGTCTGAGAGCGAAGCGCTCTATTGGGGTGATATGGTACTATGAGGTCCCTAAGATAAGATGGGACCTGATTACCGTATTTTCCGGACTATAAGTCGCACTTTTTTACATGTTTTGGCCGGGTGTGCGACCTATACTCCGGTGCGACTTATAAATGAAAAATATACCGGTAGGATCTCAATTAATTTACTGTAACAAAACAATTTTACGTGACAGAGTCGATCTATGTTTTAAAATGGCCACCAGAAAAGGAAATGCAATGCATCATGGACACTGTAGTATGGCGGCCGTCCTATAAGTCACGCTGGTCGCGATAACCAATCAGAGAACAGAACGTTGGACGCGTATTCCTCACCTCACCCACAGCGTGTGAAGCTGACGAATATGGTGCTTGCTGTTATTCCGGCATGGCGAACAAAACAGCTTCAACCCTTGGATATCAGTGTGAGCAGAGTGTTTAAGTTGACGCTGAGAGCTGCGTGGGAGCACCGGGTGAGCGACGGCGGAGGATTAGTGTGTGCACTTGGAAGGAGCTGGCGTCGAAGATTGTGAATAGCGTTTGAAGCAGACGAACATGGTGTTTATTCCGGGACGGCTAACAAAACAGCTTCAACCCTTGGATATCAGTGCGAGCAGAGTTGACGCTGAGAGCTGCATGGGAGCACTGAGCGACGGCGGAGGATTAGCGTCTGCACTTGGAAGGAGCTGGATCGACAACGCTGGGTGGTCATGAGCTGCGCAGGTAGGTGCTGCATGGTTCGGCTCGCAATGTGGTCCGCAAAATACAAACATATCTGTAGGTAAAATGCAGCTCACGAGAGGGCAATCAAGGCTTGTGTGACTGTTCCTGCGACTTCTGACTACCATAGAAAAATAAAAATTTCAACGTTACTGATAACTTAACAAGACAACGGAGAAGGCCCGAAAAAATGCCACCAAAAAGAAAATCATACTCTGCAGATTGTAAGTTACGACTGGTGAAATATGCATCTGAAAACGGTAGCCGTCACAATATTATCATCTGAACTTTTCATGTTAAATTAACATACCTGTATGTCCATGGGACTTATAGTCCAGTGCAACTTATTTATGGTTTATTTTTCTTTATAATGATAAAGTGGCTGGTGCGACTTATACTCCGGTGCGACTTATTTATGGTTTATTTTTCTTTATAATGGATAAAGTGGCTGGTGCGACTTATACTTCGGTGCGACTTATAGTCCGGAAAATACGGTATTCAAAACCTTATAGGTAAGAAGAAGAATTTTAAATTCTATTCTAGAATTAACAGGAAGCCAATGAAGAGAGGCCAATATGGGTGAGATAGGCTCTCTCCTAGTCCCTGTCAGTACTCTAGCTGCAGCATTTTGAATTAACTGAAGGCTTTTCAGGGAGCTTTTAGGACAACCTGATAATAATGAATTACATTAGTCCAGCCTAGAGGAAATAAATGCATGAATTAGTTTTTCAGCATCACTCTGAGACAAGACCTTTCTAATTTTAGAGATATTGCGCAAATGCAAAAAAGCAGTCCTACATATTTGTTTAATATGCGCATTGAATGACATATCCTGATCAAAAATGACTCCAAGATTTCTCACAGTATTACTAGTGGTCAGGGTAATGCCATCCAGAGTAAGGATCTGGTTAGACACCATGTTTCTAAGATTTGTGGGGCCAAGTACAATAACTTCAGTTTCATCTGAGTTTAAAAGCAGGAAATTAGAGGTCATCCATGTCTTTATGTCTGTAAGACAATCCTGCAGTTTAGCTAATTGGTGTGTCCCCTCTGGCTTCATGGATAGATAAAGCTGGGTATCATCTGTGTAACAATGAAAATTTAAGCAATGCCGTCTAATAATACTGCCTAAGGGAAACATGTATAAAGTGAATAAAATTGGTCCTAGCACAGAACCTTGTGGAACTCCATAATTAACCTTAGTCTGTGAAGAAGATTCCCCATTTACATGAACAAATTGTAATCTATTAGATAAATATGATTCAAACCACCGCAGCGCAGTGCCTTTAATACCTATGGCATGCTCTAATCTCTGTAATAAAATTTTATGGTCAACAGTATCAAAAGCAGCACTGAGGTCTAACAGAACAAGCACAGAAATGAGTCCACTGTCTGAGGCCATAAGAAGATCATTTGTAACCTTCACTAATGCTGTTTCTGTACTATGATGAATTCTAAAACCTGACTGAAACTCTTCAAATAGACCATTCCTCTGCAGATGATCAGTTAGCTGTTTTACAACTACCCTTTCAAGAATTTCTGATAGAAAAGGAAGGTTGGAGTTTGGCCTATAATTAGCGAAGATAGCTGGGTCGAGTGATGGCTTTTTAAGTAATGGTTTAATTACTGCCACCTTAAAAGCCCGTGGTACATAGCCAACTAATAAAGATAGATTGATCATATTTAAGATCGAAGCATTAATTAATGGTAGGGCTTCCTTGAGCAGCCTGGTAGGAATGGGATCTCATAGACATGTTGATGGTCTGGAGGAAGTAACTAATGAAAATAACTCAGACAGAACAATCGGAGAGAAAGAGTCTAACCAAATACCGGCATCACTGAAAGCAGCCAAAGATAACGATACGTCTTTGGGATGGTTATGAGTAATTTTTTCTCTAATAGTTAAAATTTTATTAGCAAAGAAAGTCATGAAGTCATTACTAGTTAAAGTTAAAGGAATACTCGGCTCAATAGAGCTCTGACTCTTTGTCAGCCTGGCTACAGTGCTGAAAAGAAACCTGGGGTTGTTCTTATTTTCTTCAATTAGTGATGAGTAGTAAGATATCCTAGCTTTACGGAGGGCTTTTTTTATAGAGCAACAGACTCTTTTTCCAGGCTAAGTGAAGATCTTCTAAATTAGTGAGATGCCATTTCCTCTCCAACTTATGGGTTATCTGCTTTAAGCTGCGAGTTTGTGAGTTATACCACGGAGTCAGGCACTTCTGATTTAAGGCTCTCTTTTTCAGAGGAGCTACAGCATCCAAAGTTGTCTTCAATGAGGATGTAAAACTACTGACGAGATACTCTATCTCACTTACAGAGTTTAGGTAGCTACTCTGCCCTGTGTTGGTATATGGCATTAGAGAACATAAAGAAGGAATCATATCCTTAAACCTAGTTACAGCGCTTTCTGAAAGACTTCTACTGTAATGAAACTTATTCCCCACTGCTGGGTAGTCCATCAGAGTAAATGTAAATGTTATTAAGAAATGATCAGACAGAAGGGAGTTTTCAGGGAATACTGTTAAGTCTTCAATTTCCATACCATACGTCAGAACAAGATCTAAGATATGATTAAAGTGGTGGGCGGACTCATTTACATTTTGAGCAAAGCCAACTGAGTCTAATAATAGATTAAATGCAGTGTTGAGGCTGTCATTCTCAGCATCTGTGTGGATGTTAAAATCGCCCATTATAATTATCTTATCTGAGCCAAGCACTAAGGCAGACAAAAGGTCTGAAAATTCACAGAGAAACTCACAGTAACGACCAGGTGGACAATAGATAATAACAAATAAAACTGGTTTTTGGGACTTCCAATTTGGATGGACAAGACTAAGAGTCAAGCTTTCAAATGAATTAAAGCTCTGTCTGGGTTTTTGATTAATTAATAAGCTGGAATGGAAGATTGCTGCTAATCCTCCGCCTCTGCCCGTGCTACGAGCGTTCTGGCAGTTAGTGTGACTCGGGGGTGTTGACTCATTTCAACTAACATATTCATCCTGCTGTAACCAGGTTTCTGTAAGGCACAATAAATCAATATGTTGATCAATTATTATATCATTTACTAACAGGGACTTAGAAGAGAGAGATCTAATGTTTAATAGACCACATTTAACTGTTTTAGTCTGTCGTACAGTTGAAGGTGCTGTATTATTTTTTCTTTTTGAATTTTTATGCTTAAATAGATTTTTACTGGTTATTGGTGGTCTGGGAGCAGGCACCGTCTCTACGGGGATGGGATAATGAGGGGATGGCAGGGGGAGAGAAGCTGCAGACAGGTGTGTAAGACTACAACTCTGCTTGCTGGTCCCAACCCTGGATAGTCACGGTTTGGAGGATTTAAGAAAATTGGCTATTTTTCTAGAAATGAGAGCTGCTCCATCCAAACTGGGATGGATGCCGTCTCTCCTAACAAGACCAGGTTTTCCTCAGAAGCTTTGCCAATTATCTATGAAGCCCACCTCATTTTTTGGACACCACTCAGACAGCCAGCAATTCAAGGAGAACATGCGGCTAAACATGTCACTCCCGGTCCAATTGGGGAGGGGCCCAGAGAAAACTACACAGTCCAACATTGTTTTTGCAAAGTTACACACCGATTCAATGTTAATTTTAGTGACCTCCGATTGGCATAACCGGGTGTCATTACTGCCGAAGTGAATTACAATCTTACCAAATTTACGCTTAGCCTTAGCCAGCAGTTTCAAATTTCCTTCAATGTCGCCTGCTCTAGCCCCCGGAAGACAATTGACTATGGTTGCTGGTGTCGCTAACTTCACATTTCTCAAAACAGAGTCGCCAATAACCAGAGTTTGATCCTCGGTGGGTGTGTCGCAGAGTGGGGAAAAACGGTTAGAAATGTGAACGGGTTGGTGGTGTACACGGGGCTTCTGTTTAGGGCTACGCTTCCTCCTCACAGTCACCCAGTCGGCCTGCTTTCCCGGCTGCTCGGGATCTGCCGGAGGGGAACTAACGGCGGCTAAGCTACCTTGGTCCACACCGACTACAGGGGCCTGGCTAGCTGTAGGATTTTCCAAGGTGCGGAGCCGAGTCTCCAATTCGCCCAGCCTGGCCTCCAAAGCTACGAATAAGCTACACTTATTACAAGTACCATTACTGCTAAAGGAGGCCGAGGAATAACTAAACATTTCACACCCAGAGCAGAAAAGTGCGGGAGAGACAGGAGAAGCCGCCATGCTAAACCGGCTAAGAGCTAGTAGCTGCGCTAAGCTAGCGGATTCCTAAAAACAAACGAAGTGAATAATGTGTAAATAATTTGTAGGTGATTCAGCAGAGGGAGTGCTTTAGTTAAGGCACATGAAGATTACACTGTGAAACAAATCGTTATCTAGTTAACTAGATCAATCTAACTGCGCAGATTAAACAGCTAATAGATACAGCAAAACACCGCTGTGCTCCAGAACAGGAAGTGATACAATACCGCAGTGAGAGCCAACCACCAGTAGAGGCAAGCGGCATCAGTGAGCCAAATTCCAAAGACATGCATGTGGTTTTTGATAAGTTAAAACTACTTAGAATTATCCATTTTACAGCACCTTTAGAAACACTTTCAACTTTTTTTCAATTTATTTTCATTTATATAGCACCAAATCACAACAAAGTTGCCTCAAGGCGCTTCACACAAGTAAGGTCTAACCTTACTAACCCACAGAGCAGCAGTGGTAAGGAAAAACTCCTTCTCAGGAAGAAACTTCAAGCAGACCAGACTCAAAGGGGTGACCCTCTGCTTGGGCCATGCTACAGACACAAATTACAAATCAACCAGTCCACTCTTCATACGCTGAAACATACCTCTAAATTAACGAGATTAAAGACGACTGAAACCACTTTCTCATCGGTTCACAGTTATTTAAAGCCGATGGAGAGACAAAAAGTACATTAAACCAGCCGAAAAACATTAAACTGTGTGGTGGAATTGTAGTGCACGAGAGGGCTGAGCCTGTCCAAAATAGCCTGTCCTGTCCTCATGGGCTTTTAACAGCCTCGTCCTCACCACAAACATGCTTCTGAAATCCTTGTTTGTCCTCCTAGTACCCCATACACAAACTGCCCCATGCTGTTGTTACTAAAGGCCCAGTCCCACTGGGGAGGGGATTAATTGCGCATGAATTGAGTATACGAATGTCAGGCATTTGTTGTCGTCCGCAACAAAAGTGGCCAAAAATGACAGATGTCTCAGTATGAATTACGGATATATTAATAATGTACAGCGAATATATGACAAACAGTCACAGATGTATAATGGATGTACTGAGGAAACGGATCAGATGAATTGCGATTATCACGGAGGTATTATTACAAATGTATTGACAATGCATTGCGGACGTGTTGAGCAACCTGGTCTCACGGCAAATAAATTAAGTGCACTCAGGCCTTTCGGAAATACTATTCACACCAACACCAGAGCCTCTGGAGCAACTGCTGGACTTGGACAAGTTGATTGGAGTAACCAATCAGTGAACAGGTCGAGTGGTGACGTCAGCGGATCGCATCAGAGCGCAGGTCATCTGAACGATTATAACAAGAAGTTAAATCTGTTATAAACATAGGAATAAATACTGTAACAGCTGCAGACAAGAAGGAAAAACATTCAACTGTTTTATCAAGCCTTGACAATGTAAACAATTCAAACAATTACCTTTATAGAAGGCTCAAAATGCTTTCTGCAGCTAGGTCTACAGCCGGGCTGCAGCCTCTTCTGTGATTCAGGAAGTGATTAGAGCTGTTTTCAACAGCGAATTTGCCGAAAACATGATTAATCTGCCACAAAATAATTATTTTATATAGGAAGCATCAAGTGCAGAGCATGTGGCAGCCGGTAGAACAAAGAACGGTGTCCAGCTGTGAACACAGCGGGTGGGATCATCAGGACACAGGTCGTGCTGCTGCGTGAAGCAAAACATGCTTGTGTCAGTGCGCCTTTATGCTGTTGGATGGCGTTTTTGGGAATCCATAACTACATCTGTTTGTTTCCACAGCTGGACTGGCACTGACTGGCAGGTATGTCGATGTCTGCCATGGTACTTTAGGTTTCCGTGGAGTGTTTGTTGTGCATTTGCAAACTGTCCACAAATCAGATGCAAAGCTGACGTAATACAAACGCTTTATTTGTGGCCACTCTGTATGCAGTCACTACATCTTATTTTAGTTTGTGATGTGGACATGATAGGCACTAGGGATGGGTATTGATAAGATTTTATCGATATCGATGCCATTAATGAGTCTGCTTATCGATCCGATTCCTTATCGATTCCCTTATCGATACCTTGTGAATTTTGTACTAGAAGTAGGCTTTAGAGGTTTTCTATGTATTTCATTGAGTCTTAAAGTAAATAAATATGAAACTGGTCACTGTATCCTTGATCTCTGGACATAAATAAAAATAAATAAAACGGTGTTTCGCTTTGAAGTTATTAATTCTGACTGGACTCTATCGTTCTAATTTGACTTGGCAGAGAGCCGCGCAACGTTTGGAGCTGTGTGAACAGAACGGAGGATGATTCTCGTTTCTTTCTCGCAACAAGACAGGAGTCCCAGTTAGTAACTTTAATCCGCACAAAACTGACTCACGGTTGACATATTCAGGGATGAAAGTGGTGAAAAACAACAACAACAAAAAAAGCTGAAACCCAAAATTACCCCCCAACACCACCTGCACGAAAATGTATGAATTCTAGAAGCTCTGAAATGCAATATGGGACTATTCCAGACAATAAACTGGAGTGAGTGCAGCATTTAGGTGAGAAAAAAAACAACTTTCCTTATTGAGATTCATTCCAGTAGTATTCTGCTCTTACTAGGATGCAGCAGTTTTCTAGCTTTGCAGATAGTTCTGGAGGAAATCACTTGAAAATATGGTTTGACCGAAACAAACTGTCATTAAACTTAAATAAGACAGGGATGAAATGGAGGTGTAAGAGTCACTAGGTGTTCACGGGAAACACATTTACGAATTTCTGTATGTATGTATGTATTTATTTATTTATGTATGTTCATTGTTAGTTAGTTTTATATTTTCTGTTGTGTTTCTATTCAGGTTCTTTTGTCTCTTTCTCTAAAATTGTATATAAAAAGTATATATTGTATATAATAATCATTAGATTATTAATATATAAACAAAAATAAATTTAAAAAATATTACAATTTGAAAACAAATGCACCCGAACGTGATGACAGCTGCAACTGCTTAATCAATCAATAAATCAATCAATTTTTTTTTATATAGCGCCAAATCACAACAAACAGTTGCCCCAAGGCGCTTTATATTGTAAGGCAAGGCCATACAATAATTATGTAAAACCCCAACGGTCAAAACGACCCCCTGTGAGCAAGCACTTGGCTACAGTGGGAAGGAAAAACTCCCTTTTAACAGGAAGAAACCTCCAGCAGAACCAGGCTCAGGGAGGGGCAGTCTTCTGCTGGGACTGGTTGGGGCTGAGGGAGAGAACCAGGAAAAAGACATGCTGTGGAGGGGAGCAGAGATCGATCACTAATGATTAAATGCAGAGTGGTGCATACAGAGCAAAAAGAGAAAGAAACAGTGCATCATGGGAACCCCCCAGCAGTCTACGTCTATAGCAGCATAACTAAGGGATGGTTCAGGGTCACCTGATCCAGCCCTAACTATAAGCTTTAGCAAAAAGGAAAGTTTTAAGCCTAATCTTAAAAGTAGAGAGGGTGTCTGTCTCCCTGATCTGAATTGGGAGCTGGTTCCACAGGAGAGGAGCCTGAAAGCTGAAGGCTCTGCCTCCCATTCTACTCTTACAAACCCTAGGAACTACAAGTAAGCCTGCAGTCTGAGAGCGAAGCGCTCTATTGGGGTGATATGGTACTATGAGGTCCCTAAGATAAGATGGGACCTGATTATTAATGCTATTATTATTATGATTATTAATGCTAACTTTCAACATTGAAAATGCTATAGACATGCTAACATGTTAGCATCGCTCCCGTTTTTAAGTTATAAAAGCAAAAGAAAAAAAAAATAAACAAAGCAACAGATCGAAGCACTGCTTCAATCTGCGAACCACTGCTTCGATTGGTTCAAGGTTCAAAGCAAAGCCGCGTTGCAGAAAAGTTGATTACAGATCCGCTGCAGGGTCTGTAATCAATGTAGAGAAATTATCATTTTCCTGACAAACACCCCCAAAATAACAACCACTCTGAAGGACCGATAAAAGAATCGTTAAGCAAAAAGCTTATTGATGTCGGTGGATCGAATCATTTCTTAACGATACCCCATCCCTAATAGGCACACGATATATCTGTTTTACACATTGTCCCAGTCCGCTGCCAAGCCGCAATACCCCGTCAGTTGCAGACATCAGCGTATAACGGTGGATATACAGCGCATAGCCTGAGTATGTATTGAGTATGTAAGGCGGATTTCATCCGCAGCCAAACTTTTGTGCAGCTCAAAAATGTTGGCAACGGAAAAACGTGCCTCTGCGGATAATTGTGGACGTGTGTGGTTGTCGGCCGACTCATACAAGCATGTTTCATGGATACTGCAGACGTTTAGAGAATATGAACCAATTCTGTGCGCAATTCATACGCAAATCATCCTAAACGCCACTAAGACCTGACCTTAAATTTTGAACTTCTTGAAATTAGCACCATGCTCAGAGATGAGCCTTGTTAGCCAAATATTCTGCCTCTAAGAGCCTCTCAGAGTCACTATTCTCCCACAATTGCTGAATAACAGGAATAACTGGAGCCCCCCAAAAAACATGCTACGTGGCTCATTATTCACTGTTCATTATTTGGTGGGACCAGGGCTTAAGGGTGTAGAAGCTCAGAGAGGTAGGATGGGGCAAGAGATTTAAAAACAAAAGAATTTTAAAATGAATCATAAAACGAGGCTAAAATGAGGGAAAGGTGCTCATATTTGCCTGTGCCATTCAAAAAATGTGCAGCAGCGTTCTGTACCATGTGAAGATGGAGTACGCACTAACCCCCACACACAGTGCATTACAGTAATTCAGCCGAGTAGTAACAAAGGCATAGATTACTGTCTCAAAGTGTTGCCTCGAAAGAATTGGTTGTATATTGGGATGAAATGAGATTTATTGAGAAGGAGAAGAAGAAGAAAAAGAATTTCTTATTTAATGTAGGTAGCCAATGAAAGTCTATGACTTGTTTCCAGAAGGACTCACAGCACGTGTCACTCCTGATGTTAAGAGTGCCAGTCGGGCCATGTTGATGTTAGGCGGATACAGAATTACATTTACTGCACCTCTGACCATCTAGACTCCAAATTTATGAAGAATATTCTCCGGTCCTCAGCAGCACATTCCTTTGCAATGCAGCGATATGCTCCAAGATGGTATCCATTTTGCGTTTGAGTTCAAGAGTTTACGCAGTCTGAGATTACACAGCATTGCCCAACTCATTAATCATGACAGACAGATGAGGGGATGAGATTCTGGTAGCAGCCGTCTTGCTAATATTCCTGTGGCCCGGGGCAGTGTACAAACCAATCAGTGCCATACCTCCCACCACAGAAGCAAATAGAAATAAATCCTCATTGTCTTCCACAGAGAGTGGAGCCAAGCATGCCACACTCCATCTCTCTCAGGCATCAAGAGCATAGCCCGCTGGGTAGGTTCCATCAGGACACGCAGGGTCCCCAAGCCCTGATTTCCTTGTCGAAAAAATGGTGTCAATAGCGTTGAGAGACCAGCTGATCAATTCCATGGTTAATCCAAATCTTAATTTGAAGAATTCACAGTCTGGTGAAGCTGGGACTTTGAAGGTCGGAGCAGAGATAGAGAACAGAAAGGAGGAGAGGGGAGCGGAGGAATGCAACCATCCTTGTCAGAGTCCCAAGCTGAATTGGCCAGCTGTCTCAAATGGAAAAAGCTGTATTTCACAACTGCCCTGATATGACTGTCAAATTTCAAATCTGTGTCAACTTTAGCCCTTAGATTTGTGATGGTTGACTTCATATACTGGGCCAACGAACTCAGATCTAGCAAGGGGGTCCTAGTGGTGCCACCATAAACCATCAGTTTTCTTATCATTAACATTTAAAATGGTCACAGCCATTCAGGCTTTTATGTTGTAGAGACTTGACTAATGAAATAATAGAGTGTGCATTTAAAGGGGCACATATATTTGACAGTCATCTGCATAACAGTGGAAAGGAAAACCATGCTTCCTAAGTATAGAATCAAGCGGGAGGATATCGAGAGAGAAGAGGAGAAGGCCTAGAACTGAGCCTTGTGGGACCTAACACGAGAGCGGAGCAGAGGAAGACACAGAGTAAGCAAGGCTGACACAGAAAGTTCGGTCTACCAAGTACGCCCTGAACCACTCCAGCCCTATGCCGCCTGATGCCCACCCACTGCTCCAAGCGAGAGATCAGGAATTCATGGACCACTGTGTCAAATGCAGCAGTAAAATCTAAAAGCACAACAATAACACAAGTCACTGGAATCAGTAGCTATAAAAATATAATTAAAAACTCTTAGAAGAGCGGACTGTGCTGTGCATGGTTTTAAAACCGGATTGGAAAACTTTAAGAATAATGTGTTCTTCCAGGCCATTAATTGACTGTAAACTATCTTTTCAAGGATTTTTGATAAAAAAGGCAGATTGGAGATAGGCCTGAAATTGGTGATAAAAACCTCCTCAAGAAGATCAACACTTAAGCCTCGCTCCCTGGTCATCCCCCTCCCCTCAGCTTCTCCAGCTCTGACATTGACTGTGGACAGTGGACTGCCCAGGGCTGAGCCCCTCCCCCTTCCAGGATTGTCAGACAAGGCCGTTGACGGCGCCTAATAGGCTGCCTCCGGAGTGTTCTGATAAACTGTACCTTCAAATCTCGGTTGTCGTCCTGCATCTTTGTTTGTCTGTGTGATTATTGTTTTTCTGTGCTGATGGGTTTTTTTTTTTCCTCATTGCTGCTGTGTAACGCAGTGGCTATGAGGGTTTTTTTCTCTTTCTTCCCTCGTGTGTGCTTTTTATATGTGTTTATGTACCGGGCCGGCCTATGTGTGTTGTGTGTTATGTGTGTGTCGTTTGTTATGGGTAGGTCTTAGTTTGCTCAGCCCTGCTGTTGAAACAGTTGAAACCCAGCCTTAACCGGGGAGGGGTCTGAGACATGCTTTGTCCCCTGTTTACAATGGGGTACTCAGGTCAATGCAGTTTCAGTCTTTTGTTCATGGTAATGAGTCATTCACATCATCAGGAGACTCGTCAGGAGAGCCGCCAGGAGAGGCGTCAGTCTCATTGTTAGGAGGGACAGCTACCTTGTCATTAGGAGGGTGCTAACTAGAGCACAATAGGTGCTAATAGGGCTTCTGCAGCACAAATCCACTTTGAAGCTTGAACCAATGAAACAGTGCTTCAATCCACTGGCTCGTTGGTTCTTTGATTTGCTGCTCTTCAGAAGCAGCAAGTCCGCTTCTTAACCCTTCTCAAAGCCATTAAAATATGTCAATCATGAGTCACTTTGTGTGGATTAAAGTCAAAAACTGGGACTCTTGTTGCAGTCAAGACACGAGAATCATCCTCCGTTCCGTTGGCACAGCTCCAAATGCTGCACCGCTCTCTGCCAAGACAGAGTCCGCTCAGAATCAATAACTTCAAAATGAATTGCCGCTTTAAATAAAATGACACCTCTTTCCAAACACTAATACTGACAATAAACTACAATCAACTAAAAAAATGTTTTTTTCCTCCCAAAATGAGACGTCCTGCATTCTTTATGAATTACATCCTGACGTGCAGCGCAGCCAGCTGCAAGAGCTCAGCTCAGGTTAGGGTTGAGCCGGATACTCATTTCAGATGAGTATCTGGTACGGATAAAGCATTTTTGCCGAGCACGAGCACGATCCGAATAAAACTCATCAATATCTGTGCTCGTGCTGAAGGAAAATCCTGATTTGCTAACTGACTGTCTTCACGCTCAGTGACTGGCCAGTCACACACAGCGCCCGCTCCTTCCTACACAGACACATCTGTCTGCAGCTTCTCTCACACACACAGACACACAGGATCTCTCTCTCTGTGTTTGGCTTGACTCCAGCTCACGTTGCTGCGCACCTTAATTTTTCTTCAATTCGCCTCTGTTTTGGTTTGTATGGTATTTTTAATGTTACTTGGTGAACTTGTTTCATAACGTATGCGGTGCATTTGACAAGACAGAGCTGAAAACGGCTCATGTTGTGTTGCTCATTGACTCCACTCTGGTCGGGTTTTTTTTTAACCTTTTGTTTGCTGGCTGGTGATATAAAGTCAGTCGGAAAACCTTGCTTGTACTGAACGCGGTGCTTTTGAGAAGAATACAGTGAACAAGGCTGACATATTATTTCCCTGTTTGCCATCACTGGATGTTTGCATTAATCACCAAGTTCACACAAATCACTAAAAATAAACAGTTTTTAGAACAACCTCTCTCTCTCTCCCTCAGTCACACACACATGCACAGACACATGCACAGACACTTTAATCAAAATGCCAAGAACGTTAGGTAATAAAAATAAAGAAATAATTGAAAAAAAATCTCAGTCTGATCATAAAATTAAAAATAATACTAACAAAAAAGAAAGTTGTGTTGATTATAACAACTCTTGTTCATGCATACTTAGTTCATAATTTCCTACTACATTGAATGTCAATTCTGAAGCTCTTCTGTTACTCATTCATACCCTTAAGAATTTTCATGTTCTGAGTTGATAAAAAAACTTGTTCTGTAAATAGTTCCTTTAATATTTTGATCAAAAACATTGAATGTCAATGCTGAGGCTGTTCTGTAAATATTCATTCATACACTTAAGAATATTCATGTTCTGAGTTCATAAAAAAACTTGTTCTGTAAATAGTTCTCTTACTTTTGTGATCAAATCATTGATTTGAATCTCAATTTTGAGGCTGTTCTGTAAATAGTTCCTTTACTATTGTGATCAAAACATTGACTCTCAATTCTGAGGCTGCTCTGTAAATATTCATTCATACACTTAAAAACATTCATGTTCTGAGTTCTTAAACGTTCTGTAAATAGTTCTGTTACTTCTGTGATCAAAATCATTGATTTGAATCTCAATTCTGAGGCTGCTCTGTAAATATTCATTCATACACTTAAGAACATTCATGTTCTGTGTTCTTAAAAAACGTTCTGTAAATAGTTCTTTTACTTTTGTGATCAAAATTATTGATTTGAATCTCAATTTTGAGGCTGTTCTGTAGTTTTCAAATAAATAATATAGCAACTTCTGATCAATCCATATCAATTTCAGACTGAAAATAATGTACAGATGTAAGCCCCACCCATTTCCGGTTAAACCACACCAACTTCTGGTTTAGGCTCCGCCTACCCCAAGTACAGATACAGATAATTTAGATGGTTGAACAGATACAGATACTGTTGTACTTGCTCATCCCTAGCTCAGATGTATGGAACAACATGCCAGTAATGTCTGAAACAAAATGCTTTTGACAAAAACTACAGATTTTGTTTATTTCTATTTATTTCCAGAGATCAAGGATCCAGAGATCAGTTTCATATTTATTTACTTTAAGACTCAATAAAATGTTGCTGACATAGAAAACCTGTAAAGCCTACTTTTAGTACACAGAAAATTCACAGGAGATATCGACAACAGAATCGATAAGGAATCGGATCGATAAGTGGAATCGATAATGGCATAGATATCGATAAAATCTTATCAATACCCATCCCTATTCCAGAGTAGCAGATATAAGATGCCTGGAAGTAGGTTTAAGCCATTACATGTGGGTTGTAGGTAGCAGACATGAAATGTTCGATATTGCTGGAACAGCCAATTGGCTATCCTCCATCAATGATCCAATGTAGTCATGGTTATTAACTTTGCAAAGTATAACCCTGTATGATTTTTATGTACACGTCTGTGGAAACAGGCCACAGTCTCAACTTGATGAATTTCCCTCCAAGCCACAAACTGTACTATAACCATAGTGGATTTTCTGCACTATGGAATGCACATGTGGACACTATGCACATATGGACATATTTAAAAAAAAATAAAACCAAACACCATATAAAATATTGCATTATATTCAATCCCTCTGTCAAAAGAATTGTAAATATACTTATCAATTATTAATGTCTTTGATTCTTTCATATATATATATATATATATATATATATAATGTGTCTGTATGATTTTAGTTGATATTACTTTCCAAGTTAACCAATGAACTGCTCACACGGTAAAATGACCTTTTGCTGTCTTAAGGAGTATGAGAGCGTAAATCTGTGAGAGCGTAATAAATCTTGCTTGCTAAGCATAGTAGTACATTTTAATTGGTAGATCGGCCTTGAGTAAGAATGTTGTGCTCTGTTCACTCCAGCTCAAGCTGGTCTTGTTTTGTCTCTGGTTTGTCTAAAGTTTATTATAATGCTATACGTACAAGGTCTATTAGAAAAGTATCCGACCTTCTTACAAGGTCTGTCAATAAAGTAACGGTCCTTTTTATTTTGTTTGGACATGCCCAGCTCTCCACAATTTCAATAATACTTACTGGACTGGTAAGCATTGAAAGCCGAGATAGACATGTCCAAACTTGTCCTCTGACATGCCGAAACGGAGGTGTTCCTTTGTCTCGCTTCCAAAGCGAATCGGTCTTTACGCACGAAGCCTCCACGCAGCTTTCCATGACAAAATCTCTTGTTAAAAGTGAAATCTGCCAGAAAATGGCTGATGTCCAGCTCTTGTGATAACCAGAGAAAGAGCACATGACGGTCTCGTATCCACAGAGCCATCCGTTTAGAAATGGTCCGGTGGCTTGTGCCGCGTCGTTGCAGCTCGGAGCGCGGCGCACCGAGCGTCCTTAAAGGGGTCCTTAAAGCTGTAGTAACAGACCTTATTCTCTGTGAAGCCCGTAAATTTTCACCGAAAGCCAGATACATTTTTCGAATGGTTCCAGGTGCCAGTCTCTAACAGCTTCTGAAAAAATTCTGATGGAAAAAAAGTCCTTTTCATTCCGCCATTTCCAGACAATGAAAATCCGATGAGGGGGCAGGACCACTCCTTCCCAAGGTGTGCTCACAGGCGAATGACGTCACCGACAGGCGTGGAAAAACTCATGCATGCGCACGAGGGTTCAAGCATGTCTGACGTAAAAACATATGAATGAAATCCATATAGTTTTTGAAAAAAATAAAAAGGACCGTTACTTTATTGACAGACCTCATATTTTTTCAAAAACCATATGGATTTGAATCACGTGTGATTGCATCAGACAAGCTGGAACCCTCGCGCCCCCTCGTCGTTGTTTCATTGCCAGGAAATGGTGGAATGATTTGGGCTTTTTTTCCATCAGAATTTTTTCAGAAACTGTTAGAGACTGGCAGCTGGAAACCATTAGAAAAAATTTATCTGGCTTTTGGTGAAAATGTTACGGGCTTGGTAGAGAATAAGGACTGTTACTGTCGCTTTAAGGACGGCCCCCAGCGGCTGTGGGGCGCGCCGCGCTCCGAAGCCGCCATCGACAGGCTGAACGACCATTTCATTTCTAAACGGATGGCTGTCTGGATCCGTAACCATCGTGTGCCATTTCTCTGGTTATCACAAGAGCTGGACATCAACCATTTTCCGCCAGATTTCACGTTTAACAAGAGATTTTGTCATGGAAAGCCGAGCGGAGGCTTCGCGCGTCACGATGGATTCGCTACTGGAGCGAGACAAAACCACCTCCGTTTTGGTCTCACAGGACGGCTTTGAGATGGCGTTCAGACAATTGTCGGTGGTTTTTCCATCGAGTGATTATCCGAGAAATTGTGGATGTGCCTGGACATGCCAGAACATGTCCCATGAGGCTTCATCACGGCGTTGCTGTGTGCCATGCAGCACCGCTGTGACGTGCGAAGCCTCCGCTCCTCTTTCCATGACAAAAACTCCTGTAACAGTGGAATGTGCTGTTCATTTCCAAACTGGACGCTGTGTTTTATCCGGGACGTCGTCTGACTAGCACAGGAATTGTGAAAAGACATGGACATCAGCACTTTTTTGGCACATTGAGACAGACGTGCGGAGGAAATCCGCGCATCGCAAAGCAACACCGTGATGAAGCCTCACGGGACATGTTCTGGCATGTCCAGGCACATCCACAATTTCTCGTCCTGTGAGACCAAAACGGAGGTGGTTTTGTCTCGCTCCAGTAGCGAATCCATTGTGACGCGCGAAGCCTCCGCTCGGCTTTCCATGACAAAATCTCTTGTTAAAAGTGAAATCTGCCAGAAAATTGTTGATGTCCAGCTCTTGTGATAACCAGAGAAATGGCACACGATGGTCACGGATCCAGACAGCCATCCATTTAGAAATGAAATGGTCGTTCAGCCTGTCGATGGCGGCTTCGGAGTGCTGCGCACCCCACAGCCGCTGGGGGCCATCCTTAAAGCGACAGTAACACTCCTTATTCTCTACCAGGCCCATAACATTTTCACTGAAAGCCAGATAAATTTTTCTAATGGTTTCCAGCTGCCAGTCTCTAACAGTTTCTGAAAAATTCTGATGGAAAAAAAGCCCAAATCATTCCGCCATTTCCTGGCAATGAAACAACGACGAGGGGGCTGGACCACTCATCACTCAAAGCCTGCTCACAGGCGAATGACGCAACCGACAGGCGTGGAAAAACTCACGCATGCGCATGAGGGTTCAAGCTTGTCTGACGCAATCACACATGATTCAAATCCATATGGTTTTTGAAAAAAATAAGGTCAGATACTTTTCTAATAGACCTCGTATATGAGAGCAGACTGTGAGACTCCGAGGTGGAAATTCATAACAATGACATATCTATGTGAGAACAGACTGTGTGACTCCAAGATGTTGTGTGTTGTTTTCTGCATTTGCCTGTATCCATTTTTGCTTCAATAAATGCAGGAGATGAGTAGACGGGCCCTTTAGAGCTGACTGGCGAGTGGTGACGAGGGGTCATGTCCGCCGACTCTCTCCCCTGATCAGGAAAGAAATTTAGCGTTTCCATGTGGTCATTCTCTGTGATAATTTGAGTTGTCTATTTCAACAGGTTCAACTCTGACACCCTCACATCAAGCGGGCAATACAGATATGATCCGTCTGTTCCTCTTTAGATGACCCATGGTCACAGATGTACAGTCATGAAATGACATGAATGAGAAGTAGTTCGCTCATCTCATCGTGTCCGCATCTGCTGGCGCATGTCCTGCCGGCCTGCACACGACCTGTCCGAAATGTGTGTCTTGTGGACAGCACACCACAGGACTGACACCATGTCATGTGTAACAGCGCACATGTGGGTGATGTGACAGTCAGATCGCCCACTGCGTGTTATGACCTGACGGTCCATTTCAACCTGGGGGCAGCCTGATAATGGGCTGCATAGTACGTGTTGTCCAGCAGCGTACATGTTGTCCAGCTGGGATGTCCAGAATGACAGATCTCTACCACCGCTTCTGTACGTCTTGTCTAGCAGCATACGTGTTGTCCAGCTGGGATGTCCAGAACGACAGATCTCTACCACCGCTTCTGTCAGTGTCCACACCTCCTGTCAGTTCAGCACACACACCAAAGCCACACTCGTGGCGAACTTAGACAAATTTGTTATGTTACAACATAACATGTTACAAACATGTTAATAGTGTGAATGGCCACACATTTTCTAAGTGCCATGTGAGCAGTGTTAGATGTGCGTGCGTGTCACCTGGAATTTGGCCGACACCTGTCGCGAGAGGTATCGTGGGCTTTCACAACAAACACTCTGTCTTTCCGCCACTAGTGTGCGCAAATATTTGTAGCAACAGGTGCACAAGGCAGCTGCGATTTTACATGTTTTGCACACAATTCCTGCTTCATGTGCACTTTATGCGCAAATCGACCAAATTTGCACTATGTAAGGGGCCCTCACCAAGGTTGGTGTCACTTCCGGCTTCACACAAGCCATGTCTTATGTATTAATCTCCTTCAATATGGCAAGGGTGCCAGGCCTAGATATTTGAGCCTTTCTTCATATGAAAGATCCCGGAGACCAATTACTCTTTCGTTGAACAGATTCAAGACATTTTACGTCCTGAGTATGATATGGAGTCCATATGGAGGGGCCACAGTCTAACTGAGATCAGTCTTACTATTCCTAACATTTGAAATACTTTGGATGTTATGTTTGTTGCACGCTGCCTAAAGTTTAGGTGGTTACTGATTGCCATACCCAAATCCTTTTTGTGTCCCCCTCCCCACCCACCCCAGGGGAACTGATGATCCGTCAGAGTCTTTTAGATACCTTAGTGTGACATAAAGCACATGTGCTTTATGTCACACTGTCACAATCACACTGACACTGTTAATCACTGTCAAGGAAGATGGCGCCAGTGGTGCGCACGGCGAAACATCTCTCTGCCCTACTTGGACTATTTGTTGTTTTATTACATCTATGGATCCAGAATGCTACAGCCGTAATTGTATATTATCGCCAATCACTTTTAAACATTCAAGCATCATATGAGGCACTTTTTAATCACAGCTTGAAACAGCATGATTCCACAAACTGTCCTCCCCTCGCATCTATTCCGGCGTGCCTATGAAGGCTCTCCTGGGCATGTCCCCGAAACAGACGTTCCAGGAGAAGGGGAAAGAGAGGCGGCGTCCTTGTTCGGGTAAGGGCCTACCTGAGAGCTCGTGGTGGTGATTTTTCCTCCTTGTCGGGGCGAGCAGCAGAGGCCCGTATGCGGTGGATCACTCCATTGGCCCTGGATAGATGCGGCCCCATGGATCACCTGCATCCGCCCGTGCATTGGTTCGTCCCCTGGCAACTGAGAGCAGGCAAGCGGGGTGTGGACTGGGGAAACATCCACGTGGTCGACCGTGCTCAAACTCCTCGCATCGAGCACACCGCACTCCGTTTGGCGCTGTTAAACTGCCGGTCGGTCACCAACAAAACCTTCCTTCTCAACGACTTTTTTGCCTCTAGAAAACTGGATTTTATGTTCCTGATGGAGACATGGCTTTAAGTGGGTGAGTGCTCAGCCTTTTCTGAACTTCTTCCGCCGGGCTGCACATATGCGCCTCGTAATTCTGGAAAAGGTGGAGGGCTTGCAACGGTTTTTAAATCCAGCCTTCAATGCTGTCGCTCTCCTTCTGAACTTTTCTCGAGTTTTGAAATACAACTCTTAAAACTCCAGACAAACCCACTTGTCCTTTGCGCGCTCATCTATCGCCCTCCTAAATTCAACAAGCATTTTATACAAGAGTTTTCAGATTTCCTGGCTGGAATTGTAACCACCACTGACTGTTTGTTGATTGTGGGTGGATTTTATATTCATATTTTTGTTGTGACAATAAGCCTCTGGTCAAGGACTTTTTTAATGTGATTGATTCTTTTAATCTCACGCAGTGGGTTAGTGGTTCCACACATGAAAAGGGGCATACATTAGATCTTATTCTTTCTTTTGGCCTCAATGTTCAAGTCGAGGAGATATGTGACTGTCGGATTTCGGACCATCTGCCGATTTTATTCAATTTAGCTCTTCCAGGCTCAGTGGAAAAACGGGACCTCTCTGTGTGCACAAAGTGCGCGTTAAACTCACAGTCTGTGGAGCAATTTACGAGCGCATTTCTGGCCACTGTGCCCTCCTCACTCCGTGACCGGAGTGCTTTGAACTGTGAGGAGCTTCTTATTTTATTTAACTCTGTCTGCACAGAAGCGCTAGACTCCGTTGCACCACTTGTGACCAAGCGCTCCAGGTTTGCGTCGGAGCCTTGGCACAATGAGACCACTCGTTTGCGCAGACGCAAATGCAGGCACACAGAGCATAAATGCAAGAAGGACCATTTGCATGTTTCTTTGGGAATATTTCGAGACTGTCTTGCGGATTACCAGGAGGCTGTTAAGTCAGCAAAAGCCCAGTTTGTGTCATATTTTATTGTAAATAACACACATAGGCCTCAGGTCCTTTTTAATGTACTGAATCGTCTGATTAACCCAGAATCTAAATCTGGTCTTGTGTTGTCTGACTCACTGTGTGACAGTTTTTTTTCATTTTTTTGTTGAGGAAAGTGTCACAAAATCAGGGCTTCGCTTTCAGTGTCTCACTCTAATGATTTTAATTTAAACACTGAGTGCACTTCGGCCTTTGCTGAGTTTCAGCCTCTATCTTTAACTGAATTGCTCAAAGTGGTTCAGCAATTAAGACCTTCCAATTGTCTTTTTGATTATGTTCATGCACGATTTTTAAAAAGTGTTATTTCTGTCCTTGGGCCATTCATTTTAATGTTATGAATGTTTCTCTTTTATCTGATTGTGTTCCAGGAGATTTAAAACATGCTGTCATTCAGCTTCTCCTCAAAAAGCCCACTTGGATCCTAATATTCTTGCCAATTATAGGCCTGTTTCAAAGTTGCCATTTTTAGCTAAAATCCTTGAGAAAATTGTCTATGATCAGTTTCAGTCTCATTTGGATTCTAATGGCATTTTTGAAAAATTCAGTCTGGCTTCAAATCACTTCGTAGTACTGAAACAGCACTGTTGAAGGTTTTTAATGATCTCCTTTTAATTGTTGACTCTGGTTGCTCTGGGATTTTAGTTTTGCTGGATTTGACAGCAGCCTTTGACAGGTTGATCACTGTATTTTACTGTCCCGTCTGGAGTATTATGCAGGTTTTAAAGCACAGCACTGGAGTGGTTTAGATCTTATCTTAGAGACCGTAGTTTCTCTGTGCACCTTGGGCCACACCAGTCCAGCTCAGCACCCTTAAATTATGGTGTTCCACAAGGCTCTGTTTTGGGTCCCCTTTTTTCACTGTATATGCTGCCACTTGGCACCATATTCAGAAAATACAACTTGGCCTTTCATTTTTATGCTGATGACCTGCAAATCTATCTGCCCTTAAGCTCCCATCAAATTCTTGACTATGGTAAATTGTCTGCAGGAAGTGAAAACTTGGTTGGCCAAAACTTTCTAATTCTCAATGAGAAAAAACTGAAATAGTTGTTTTGGCCCTGCATGGTCATCTGGTTCATGATGTGCTTGGTCCTTTGTCTTCCTGTGTGCATGATTCTGTCAGAAATCTGGGGGTCATTTTTGATAGCTCCTTCAAATGGACAAGCAAATTAATTCTGTGGTAAAGGGCAGTTTCCACCAACTCAGAATCTTGAGAAAGTGAAGGCCAGCGTGTGATTTTGAGTGAGTTATTTCATTTGTTTATAACATCTCATCTAGATTATTGTAACTCACTCTACTGTGGACTGGACCAGTCGTCTCTAAAGCGTCTGCAGCAGGTCCAGAACGCTGCTGCACAACTGCTCATAGGGACGAGGAAGTGAGAGCATGTCACCCCTGTGTTAGCCTCGCTCCATTGGTTCCCAGTCACATTTAGGATGGATTTTAAGATTCTGCTGCTTGTGTTCAAGTGTTTAAATGGTTTGGCTCCCGATTACCTCTCTGAGCTTTTGACTCCTTATGTTCCGGTCAGATCATTGAGGTCAGAAAGTCAGCTTTTATTAAATGTGCCCAGATCTCGATTAAAAACTTGAGGTGATCGGGCTTTTTCGGTGGCTGCGCCTAAACTTTGGAACAGTTTGCCTTTGCACATCAGAGCTGCTCCATCTCTAGAGTCTTTTAAATCTGTTCTTAAGACTCATTTTATGCTTTGGCTTTTAATACAATTTAAGCTGTGTGTGTCTGGTCTTATGTGTCCTTGTATATTTTCGAATTTTAATGCTTTGGTTTTTTTTTTTGTGGTATGGGTTTTGATATTGTTTTTACTGTGAAGCACTTTGGGCAGCTGCTGTTGTTGTAAATGTGCTATATAAATAAAACTGACATTGACATCTGCTCATTAAACTGAAATAACCGATTTTCAGACCAGTCATCAAATTGGAGCAGATCTTGCTGGATGCTGTTAGTAGTTATTTGGAGCCGAGATCACTGTTCCATAAAATGTTCACACAACACAATGAACATAAGAAACACGCCACGTTCACTGAAGCAAAATAATGACAGCCTGATGATAACAGGTTTTGATATGAAATGAAGGATTGCATCAGTTAACAAGCATGTTTCACTGTGACTTGACAACTTACAAATCTTTAGGACTCCTCATTTAGAGGAATGTCGTCTGCTGAGTGGATGAACAGCGCCCTCTGATCTCTGGCCCAGTGCTGCATGCTAATACTCGCAGCCATCTGTTTGCCGCTGCTAACGTGAGGGCGCGTGGTATCATTGACGTGCTGTAAAACAACCCCACTCGCTGCTCAGCATCTATCACCTGCTGGCGACACGTGCATCGTAATGTGATCCAGCAAAACATGTGCATGCAGGCGTCTCGCTGATAATCCCAGCTGCTTCTGCCGTGCACAGCTGAAGTTTGATGATGATGAGCGAAAAACTTTTTGCAGCTTGGGCTCAGAACTTCTGAGATCTATTGGAGTTTTCCCTCCTGCACCTGTGGTGGTCTCATAGGGAAACGTGTCAACTCTGACCAGCGCCGTTTCTGAAGTGTGTTTATCAAGTTTCTCAACAAACTCTATGGCTGTCTGTGATCTGCACCAGTAATCCTGCTGGAATAACCATGCACTATCTGCATTAAACTGAATATGATTGTGAGTACGCTTCTGTTACTTTCAGCTTATCAATGTGGAAACAGGTCAACACAGTAAGTTTTTTAACTCTGTCTTGGTCTTTCTTGGACAATGTGCTCGGCCATTCTGCATATTGTCCTTTACGAAGTACCTCCTCTTTGGTATGACGGAATTCTTCATCAATCTAGAATCAAGTCCAGGTGACCTGACTCAACCTGCTTGGATTCCACCAAAATATGGAGCCACCCTGGGTATTGGTTAGCAACCATCCTTTAAAACAGCACGTCCATCCTATACAGGCCTTGATGATGATCAGGCCGGTGCTATCCACAGATACCGTAGCATGAAGCAGATAAGCATCTACAGGTGGGTTTCCACTACCCTCTAAATTGCACAATTTGAATTTGTCAGTTGAAAATACGGTTAACACACGTATTTTTTAAAATGTTTTTATGCTTGCATGAGGTGGTTTCACAATCAATTCAAAAAAGCCGTATTTAGTCAAACTGCAATGGAAACACTTTTTTCTGTTATTCACGCACTAGCCTTCAAATCACTCAATGGAAATGCTCTCAATTCTCTACAGTATTTTGTAGAAATTTCAGAGAGCCAATAGCAACTTCTGGTGAAATTTTGTGCATGCATTTGTCCAGATTTCAGCTGTAGTTTTTGCTAATGTGTCATTTTTTGGCACTTTCTGCAACAATTGAAGATCTTCGCATTTCTTTGGCTCCACAATGCTAACAATAGCATACAGTATGTACCACGGCGAGGGCTGAGTTTCCACTGTATTTCAACGCATGTGGGTCAAAATAAGTTCTTTCCAGGAATAGCTGACTGTGATCATAATCCTATATTTGAATACTAAGAAACAAAATTATAGTGGTGCAAAAGAAAATCCTTTTTAAAAACAACATAAATACATAAAAAGGGACTACACCTTTATAATTTTGACCAACCCAGACTTTGGTTGCATCATAAAATTTACAGTGAAGTTCTCCAGCTGCCAATACAATAGTAAGTCCCTTCGGCTTCTCCCTTGTTTGCACTCGGGGTCGCCACAGCAAATCGAAGGTGGATCTGCATGTTGAATTGGCACAGGTTTTACGCCAGATGCCCTTCCTGACGCAACTCCACATTACATGAAGAAATGTGGCAGGGGTGGGATTTGAACCCGGAACCTTCTGCACCGAAACCAAGCGCTTTAACCACTTGGCCACCACAGCTGCCAATACAATAACAGTGAAATATGACTTCTGGACACACTGAAAGCCTGAAAACGTGGCGTCATGCTATGAGACCAGCAACAAGAGGGGAGGGGATTATCGAACATACTACGTGCTTCTTTTCATATTGTCATCCCTATTTTATCCCTCAAGAGCTCCAAAGAATCAACGTTGTTAGAGTGTGATTATTTGTTAATGTGTGATCACGGAGCCTTTTTATGTAAGACTGCGTCAGACAGACATGCATAGAGCTGCACAGAGTCGTGCACACAGCTCTCACCCACAATATGCAGAAGAACCGCTGATGAGCAAATATACAATGTGGAAATAGTAATAATAATCCACACACAAACAGAAGGGATACAAAGGACTGCAAAAAATATTTCATGGGGCTTAATGCAAGCCCCCGATATCACTATTCATTTGTCATTTCGGCTTTTCCTCTTTTCATTTGTGACATTTTGTGATTTTGCAGAGAAATTGCCTTCGTCTTTGCAGCTGTCATCCTCTGAGCGTTTTGGTTTTTGCCAGCAATTGAAGTGAGAGGAAGATTGTGCTGCCACCAACATCATGTTCTAAAAATGACTTGACCCCGGGGGGGGGGGGGGCGAGTAGAATACAGATGAGGTGCAGAGCTTAAATTTATGTTTTCTGTCTCTCTCTGCATGTGTGTCTGAATAGAACTACAGGACGCACGCACAGGAGAAAGACAGAAAAAAAAGTGTTCCGACATTCAATATATTTCACTGTGGGTCACTTCATGTGGTATTACTATCATATTTTATGTTGCAGGAAAATGGTCTCTGCCTGGTTGTCTGGCAGACTTTATCACTTAATCATCTCAACCAAGCTGTCTCCTGCCACTGACGTAACCATTTCAACTCTGGTTGGTGCTACGCAGCGAGAAGGCCGTCATATCAGAGTCAGTAGTTTTTGTTTAGCGTGGCGTCCATCATTTTCCAAAAGAGCAGTTATGTAACATAAGTCAAAGATATTATTCAGCATCCGTCACCGAATGAAGTGGAGGAAAAGATGTTGCTGAAAAGAGCACAGCATAAATTTGGCTGTTTGCATAAGCAACAGATGGAAAGCCGGAAAGACATCAGTCTGTTGGCAGTTGTGTGAAATAAAGAATCAGACTTCAGTGGAGCATAAGGGCGCGCTGTGCTGCTGGCATGCTTTGCTCTGACAGAGGTTTCTGGACCTGCTGTTACTTTCAAGTGGCTTGAGGAAAAATGTATTTAGCAAAGCAGAGGTGGTGACAATAAGAACACAGTGAGCTGAGACAAACAGAAGTGAGAGAGAGTGCAAGAGCTGAGTGTGGATCAAAGGGCCCGTAAAGCCGCACAGGCTTTTGAAGAATGAATGGAGCACAGGGGACTGCATCGATACCGTTTATGATTCCCCTTTACTCCGACAGAGCTGCTAGCTTAAGGTCCATCTCAATTCAGGGGTCACTCCACTCAGAATATTTATAGAATGGATACATCCCATTTCAAAAGGTTCCTGCTAATGGGGCTGAAAAACTCTGCTTTTTATTAAACTTTTATTTCTAGTGGTGTAACAGACCATACAGTAGTTGATCTGCGGTCTGTTCACTCCGTCTTCACAGTTCAGCATGTATATGAACCGTGTCTTCAATGCAACATTTATGTAAGACAGTGAAATACATATTTATTGTCATGGTGACTTGTTTTTGAAAGTAGTAACTGGATAAATCTCAATGTAGAACTGCAGCGAAATCACAGTGTGAGCAGGGAAAAAGCATTTTGGCATTCATGTGAACAGAGCGTGTTGAGAACAAACAGCCTCTGCTGCCTAAAGAGTGCAGAAGGTTGAAGCTCGACAACTGTCGGGCTCAGTGAGTATGCACGTTCTCTCCCCCGTTCCATCCTAAGAAACATACTTCTCCAGATGTTTGTTGAGCAGTGTACCGGCTTGGGATAACTAATGTTTTTAATCCTGAAACTAATATATAAAGTGTTGCTGTTATAAAAGAAAGCCGTTTTGGCTTGTCCATTTCACTCGGGGTTGCCACAACAGATCCATGGTGGATCTGCATGTTGATTTCACAAGATTTACACTGGATGCCTTTCCTGACAAAACTCCAAATTCCATGGCAGGGGTGGCCTTGAACCAGGAGCCTTTCAGCCTGGAAACAAGTGCGCTTAACCCCTGGAAGACAAGAGCATGATAGGCAAATTAGTGACACAGAAGCTTTCTGACGCATTGATATGTACCCCTGCTGGGTGTATAGTGAGCTGTATGGTTGAAAGCTAAGGAAGGTGAAAAGAACATTAACTGATTGGCCAGACAGAGTGGCCAGGCTGTAATGCATGTGCAGCAGATTAGGTGATAAAATACGCCAATAAATATATGCTGACAAGCGTGGAAATGTGCTGAGAAGTGGAGGAAGTATTTGAGGAGCTGATGAACAAGAAACGATAGGGACAGAAGGGTAGATGATGAGGAGTGAGAAGAGCTATTTATTTTGACTGGTCCTATTATTTTTTGCTCAAGGTCACAACTTCTTACAGTGGCCGTCTTCCCGAATGCAACTTCATACAAGGCGAATGTGTATGAATGGCATCAAAGCAGAGACCTTCTTGATTCTGCCACTGGAAAGGATGAAAAGTGGAAAAGCAGCTGGTCCAGATGACATACCAGCAGTAGATGAGTTGACATAGTTAGGGTCAACTACTCAACATAATGGAGAGTGTTCCAGAGAGGTGAAGAAGATGGTACAGAGAGGACCAAGTGGACGGAGAAGAGCGTAATGAGTCATTCATGATCAGAATCAGAATCAGAATAGCCTTTATTCGACAAGTATCTACAAGAATACAAGGAATTTGACTCCGGTTTGAACTGTACTCTCTCTGTACGAGCATGTACAAATATACACTAAATAATTGAATAGTTTAGTATAGTAGTATTATATAGTAATAGTATAGTGAATAGTTTCAATAAATCTTTTGCTAATGTTCGGCCAGTAGATGAAAGGGAAATTATTAATGTAATTTAGTACATGTATAAGTAAAAAGTCAACGGATCATAATGATAGGTACATATCTCCTTGTAAAGCAAATAATTACTGAAATCGCAAAACCATTAACATATATTTTTAATAAATCATTTCAACTGGAATTGTTCCTTAATGGTATGAAAAGTGGCAAAGTTGATACCTTATTTAAATCTGGTAGCAAGCATCTTTTTACAACTACAGGCCTGTGTCTCTATTGTCACAATTTTCAAAGATATCGGAAAAAACTTTACAACAGTAGACTGGATAAATTTATAGAACGACAACTTGCTGATGAAAGTCAATATGGGTTTTAGAGCGACAAGGTCCACTGCACTGGCACTGCTCAATTTAATAGAAGAACTCAATAACATGTGGACCAAAGGAAAATAGTAGCAGGTTTATTTATTTACCTAAGAAAGGCTTTTGACACAATTGATCACAATATATTATTTCAAAAGTTGGAACTGTATGGGATCAGAGGGGTGGCTCTGAGTTGGATTAAAAAGTTACTTACAAAACCGGAAGCGTTTCTTAAACTCTGAGACTACTGTTCATCATGTCTGGGCATCATTTGTGGGCTTCCACAGGTGTTCTGTGTTGGGTCCAAAATTATTTATTTTATACATCAACGAGTTATCTAAAGTTTCAGATCTGTTTTAAAGCAGTTCTCTTTGCAGATGACACAAACTGTTTTGCTCAGGAGAACTCTGCAACAATTATTATCTGATTTAGGAACTGAAATGATAATGTTAAAGAGATATCTGATATTGACAAATTATCATTAAATTGGTCTGAAACTAAATTAATGTTATTTGGAAATTATAAAAAAGACATACAAATTCAGTTAAATATACAAGGGGGAAAACATAGAATGTGTCAAAGAAAATAAGAATTAATTTGAAAGCTCATATTCGACATGTTCAAAAGAAGGTATCAAAGAGTATTGAGTACTACATACTTTGTATTGTTCATTTGTTGCACCCTACCTGACTTACTGTGCTGAAGTTTGGGGCAACAATTATAAAACTACATTGCAACCATTATTCATTCTTCAAAAAAGAGCATTAAGAACAATTCATAATGCAGGTTATCAAGACCACACCAATCCATTGTTCATTAAATCTCAAATATTAAAACTTCACAATATGATTTTGTTCAAAACTGTGCAATTAATGAACAGTGAAAAATAAACAAGTGCCCTTTAGAATTCAAGAATTTTTTTACAGAGAGAGAGGGAAAATATTTACGGGGCTTGTATTATTTCAAAATTGCTGGTGCCCGGACAACCAGGAAAGGTTTCTGTGTCTCCATGTGTGGCCCGAGACTATGGAATAACCTGATGGATGAACTCAAACAATGTCCAAATAGCAATCAGTTTAAAAATCAATATAAGACATGATGTTTTCAAGATATGTATCTGTTGAAGAAGGCTGAGTTTTGTGTGTTGCCAAATTGTATATGTAAATTTGTTCGGTAGCATTCGGATTGCGGTGTCCTTTAAGCTGAAGAGATTGAAGTAGGTGAAATAGGAGTGGAATAGTTGGGTTTTTTACTTGCCCCCACTTTAAGACTGGATAATTTTATTTTTGGTTAAAGGGGCAGGCGTTAAAATGCTTTGCTTCTTCCTATACGCTTTGAGGCACACGGATGCATTGTTAATCCATTTTCTTTCTTCGTTGTAAGTTTTTTGTTGTTGTTTTGGACTGTGTGTGCTGTGTGCTGAATAAATTTATTCATTATTCATTAATTCACTGTAACAAATAGCTAATTTGTACTTAGTGATTTTAGGTGCCAACCGACGTCACATTCACAATAAATGCAAAAGTGGAAAGTTAGTTTAGCTTGAAGTGCAGTGATACTGAAAAAAAAAGACAAGAAATGAAGCTAATTGTGTCAGACCTGACCTGAAGATGCTGAGATTTTCCTTAGGAATGGATCAGGAATAAGTATATCAGAGGGACAGCAAAGATGGTATGGTTTGGAGACAAAGTGAGAGGCAAAAGTGAGATGCTTTGGGCATGGCAGATACATCTGAACGTTGGCGTGGAGACGGACGTATGCCACGTTTTTGTGTGTATAGACACTTTGTGCATGAGGCTCCAGGTGAGCCACATACAGATTTCAAAGTAGGCAGCAGCACTGAGGTTGGGAATCTCTGCAGTAAACTGTCTGTTTACTGTAACGGTGGAGAAAGAGAGAGAATTAAAGTGAACTAGTTCATCACCAGGAGACTATGAGGCAGAAAGCATGATGGAACAGTCATTTATCTCAGAGGGATGCCAGAGAAACACATCACAGAGCCGAATAAGTGGCCTGATGAAAAGGTTGGTGCAACATTAACTTATGCAGAATTATTCACACTTTCAGTCCTGTTGTGACACATGCATAATGGAAAAAGCAGCTTTATGATACAATGCATCACTGATTACGTTACTACAGTCTGTATGTCCAATCTGGGGCATCCATTCTATTTCAGGAAATCAGGTCCTTGTGTGTTCATAAATTATTGTTGTGACAAAAAAGAAACAAATAACATCTTTCTAACTTTACCTCAGACATTTCTTTGTGGGTGTGAGCTCAGGTTGTCACTTTGAAATCGAGCTGTAGGTTGCACAGTGCATGCAGGTGCAGCTGCAGAACGCTGCACCGAGTGCTCTTCAGCACTGTGACAACAGTGATGGCGGTTTTCCCGTGACAACGCTATCGCCGCCTTTCATGCTCAAGGAGCAGTGGTCAGTGAGGTCTAAGTAGAGAATATGTTTTGTGTCAGACAAAAAGTAAAGAGGTATTTGGTGGATTCAGGGCTTACTTATCTTCTAAATGACAGCAAAGATTGCTTGCAATACCAGGAAAAAAGCTTCTCTACTTGCCTGATACAACTGCTAAAAGTAGCCGACCCAACCAGACAGTGCAATAGAATCATCTTTCAGGACTATTCCATCATCATACTTGCCATTATTGCAGTGGGATGATTCCATCTGCACAAAGTGATGTTAATCAGTGAAATCATCTGGTGGAGTGGGTGGTTGCAAAGAAAACCTACACCCTCTTGGACCTTTCTGGAATCAGTCGGAGACCTCTGCTCTAACACATGCCCCATTTATCAGCTACCTATATAGTCTGGAACTGCAACCAAGCCGTACACCATGACTACTCTAGATACTATTCACAACTGGAGGTAATGACAAAATTCTATTGTACCTACATTAATTCTCTTGTACCTGCATTAACGGTAAATATCCACCAGGTGGAGCTCTTGCTCCATTTCAACAGGATTGGGATATGACAACAACTAACCTGTTGCTTATAGTAGTAGATGCCCTTTGAAGTTTAAGTGTGATGAAGGCCAGCAGGAGTCACTCTGCATCTGATAGTCAACAGGCCTCACCCCACTGACAGCCAAAGGATTCTCTGGCTCCTCAGGCCAGAGCCCAGGTTTTTAGCCAACTGGTGAGAAAGTCAGCCTCCCATGCCAGAGATCGTGAGTTTGCGTCCCGAGGAAAGTGAGTGATAGGAGTCAATCACAACACAACGCAGAGCAAGCCACTACATATGCACGTCCTACTATAAACATCGGCACCACTAATGGAATCTGACAACATTTGTCATGAAAGAATTCTGACATTCTAGTCAACTCAAACTGGTGTTCACAAGTCCTTCACGCAAACTACCTACAAACTCCTCTTCCAATGTGGTGTTAAAGTCTAGCCAGCTTAACAATCACTGTCCACACAAAGTCTACAGAACTACTATAGAACTACCTAGAAATAATCAACTTGTGGCCAGCTGAGTTTATAGTCCTCCCAGTGCAAATGTTACGGTAACAGTGGAGTTGGTAGCTGAGGATGCGAATGCTATGTTGGATAAGCATATATATATATATATATATGTATACAGTAGTGTTCAGAATAATAGTAGTGCTATGTGACTAAAAAGATTAATCCAGGTTTTGAGTATATTTCTTATTGTTACATGGGAATCAAGGTACCGGTAGATTCTCACAAATCCAACAAGACCAAGCATTCATGATATGCACACTCTTAAGGCTATGAAATTGGGCTATTAGTAAAAAAAAAAGTAGAAAAGGGGGTGTTCACAATAATAGTGTGGTATTCAGTCAGTGAGTTTGTCAATTTTGTGGAACAAACAGGTGTGAATCAGGTGTCCCCTATTTAAGGATGAAGCCAGGACCTGTTGAACATGCTTTTCTCTTTGAAAGCCTGAGGAAAATGGGACGTTCAAGACATTGTTCAGAAGAACAGCGTAGTTTGATTAAAAAGTTGATTGGAGAGGGGAAAACCTATACGCAGGTGCAAAAAATGATAGGCTGTTCATATACAATGATCTCCAATGCCTTAAAATGGACAAAAAAAACAGAGACGCGTGGAAGAAAACAGAAAACAACCATCAAATAGAATAGAAGAATAACCAGAATGGCGAAGGTTCACCCATTGATCAGCTCCAGGATGATCAAAGACAGTCTGGAGTTACCTGTAAGTGCTGTGACAGTTAGAAGACGCCTGTGTGAATCTAATTTATTTGCAAGAATCCCCCGCAAAGTCCCTCTGTTAAATAAAAGACATGTGCAGAAGAGGTTACAATTTGCCAAAGAACACATCAATTGGCCTAAAGAGAAATGGAGGAATATTTTGTGGACTGATGAGAGTAAAACTGTTCTCTTTGGGTCCAAGCGCCGCAGACAGCTTGTGAGATGACCCCCCAAACTCTGAATTCAAGCCACAGTTCACAGTGAAGACAGCGAAGCATGGTGGTGCAAGCATCATGATATGGGCATATTTCTACTACTATGGTGTTGGGCCTATATATCGCATACCAGGTATCATGGATCAGTTTGGATATGTCAAAATACTTGAAGAGGTCATGCTGCCTTATGCGGAAGAGGACATGCCCTTGAAATGGGTGTTTCAACAAGACAATGACCCCAAGCACACTAGTAAACGAGCAAAATCTTGGTTCCAAACCAACAAAATTAATGCCTCATAGATGTGAAGAAATCATGAAAACCTGTGGTTATACAACTAAATACTAGTTTAGTGAATAACAGGATTGCTAAAAAAGCACTTTGAACATAATAGTTTTGAGTTTGTAGCATCAACAGCAGATGCTACTATTATTGTGAACACCCCCTTTTCTACTTTTTTTTACTAATAGCCCAATTTCATAGCCTTAAGAGTGTGCATATCATGAATGCTTGGTCTTGTTGGATTTGTGAGAATCTGCTGAATCTACTGGTACCTTGTTTCCCATGTAACAATAAGAAATATACTCAAAACCTGGATTAATCTTTTTACTCACATAGTACTACTATTGTTCTGATATTCTGAACACTACTGTATATATATATATATACAAGGTATATTAGATAAGAAACCAACACTTTTTTTTTTAACTATATGGATTTGAATGACGTGTGATTACACCAATCATGCTTGAACCCTCGTGCGCATGCGTGAGTTTTTTCACGCGTGTCGGTGACGTCATTTTCCTGTGGGCAGGCCTTGAGTGAGATGTGGTCCCGCCCTCTCGGCTGAATTCCTTTGTTTCACACGCTGCTCAAGACGGCGCGCGTTGCTTTATCAAATTTTTTTCTGGACCTGTGAGGAATATCCGAGTGGACACTATTCGAGAAATGAAGCTGGTTTTCGGTGAAAAGTTTAACGGCTGATGAGAGATTATGGGGTGTTTCTGTCAGTGTAAGGACTTCCCATGGAGCGGGACGTCGCGCAAATTCGCCGAGTTGTTTCCGTGACGACTCGGCGAATCTGTGTGCGCCGCGACAGGAGAAACACCTCCGTGTTGAAAACCATTTGTAAAATTCAGGCGGCTTTTGATGGCTTTCAACAAGTGAGTAACTGAGAAATTGTTTAACAGCTTGGGCATGTTCCAACTTGCCCATTAAGGTTTCCAATGGAGGTGTTTTTCCTGTCGCGACCCCCCGCGGTCGGGTCCGGCCCGACATGCGACTCTGCCCGCACGTTCTTTCATTACAAAATGTCCGTTAACAATGGAATGTCCGAATAAACTCCTCATGCCGACTTCTTCTGAAAGTTCTCTGTTCTCTGACGACTTACTAGGTCAACAGAGCCTGAAATGTGGAAGTTTTCAACTTGAAACGGCGAGACGCTGCCACCTCGAAGCACAGATCGCCGTCAAGCACCGTTGGCCGTCCTTACGGCAACACTACCAGACCAAAATCTCTCATCAGCCGTTAAAATTTTAACCGAAAACCAGCTGAATTTATCGAATGGTGTCCACTCAGTTGTGCCTTACAGTTTTGAAAAAATTTTGATCAAACAAAGCAGCAGTCTCTGAGCCATTCCTAAACAATGAAAAAAATCGACGAGAGGGTGGGCCACTCCTCACTCAAAGACTGCCCACAGGCGAATGACGTAACCGACAGGCGTGAAAAAACTCTTGCATGCCCACGAGGGTTCAAGCATGTCTGATGTAATCACACATAATTCAAATCCATATGGTTTTTGAAAATACTTTTCTAATAGACCTCATATGTATATATATGTGTATATATATGTGTATATATGTATATATATATGTATATATGTATATATATATATGTATATATATATACGAGGTCTGTCAATAAAGTATAGGTCCTTTTTATTTTTTTCAAAAACTATATGGATTTCATTCATATGTTTTTACGTCAGACATGCTTGAACCCTCATGCGCATGCGTGAGTTTTTCCACGCCTGTCGGTGACGTCATTCACCTGTGAGCACTCCTTGTGGGAGGAGTCATCCAGCCCCTCGTCGGAATTCCTTTGTCTGAGAAGTTGCTGAGAGACTGGCGCTTTGTTTGATCAAAATTTTTTTAAACCTGTGAGACACATCGAAGTGGACATTGTTCGAAAAATTAAGCTAGTTTTCAGTGAAAATTTTAACGGCTGATGATAGATTTTGAGGTGATACTGTCGCTTTAAGGACTTCCCACGCAGCGGGACGTCGCGCAGCGGTCCCAGGCGCCGTCGTCGGCCTGTTTCAAGCTGAAAACCTCCACATTTCAGGCTCTATTAATCCAAGACGTCGTGAGAGAACAGAGAAGTTTCAGAAGAAGTCGGTTTCAGCATTTTATCCGGATATTCCACTGTTAAAGGAGATTTTTTTTAATGAAAGACGTGCGGGCGGATTGCAGCGTCGGCTCGCAGCCGCCGCGACGCTCCGCCACAGGAAAAACACCTCTGTTGGAAGCCTTAAGGACAAGTTGGAACATGTCCAATTTCTCATATACTCACTCCACTGAAAGCCATCAAAAGCCGCCTGGATTTTACAAATGGTTATCAACACGGAGGTGTTTTTCCTGTGCCGCCGCACCGCGTCGGCTGCGTCCCGACGCGCGGACCCGTCCGCACGTCTTTCATTAAAAAAATCTCCTTTAACAGTGGAATATCCGGATAAAATGCTGAAACCGACTTCTTCTGAAACTTCTCTGTTCTCTCATGACGTCCTGGATCAATAGAGCCTGAAATGTGGAGGTTTTCAGCTTGAAACAGGCCGATGACGGCGCCTGGGACCGCTCCGTGGGAAGTCCTTAAAGCGACAGTATCACCTCAAAATCTCTCATCAGCCGTTAAAATTTTCACTGAAAACCAGCTTAATTTTTGAACCGTGTCCACTTCGATGTGTCTCACAGGTTTAGAAAAAATTTTGATCAAACAAAGCGCCAGTCTCTCAGCAACTTCTCAGACAAAGGAATTCCGACGAGGGGCTGGACGACTCCTCCCACAAGGAGTGCTCACAGGCGGATGACGTCACCGACAGGCGTGGAAAAACTCACGCATGCGCACGAGGGTTCAAGCATGTCTGACGTAAAAACATATGAATGAAATCCATATAGTTTTTGAAAAAAATAAAAAGGACCTATACTTTATTGACAGCCCTCGTATATAAACAAACATGATTGGAATTAAAAAATAGGAACATCTTATTTACAATATGTGAAGAGGAATTTAGATGTGATAAGGTGACATTAGTGCTGGGATTTGTAAACAAGTTGTTAGTGCACGTGATTTGTGGACATATTATTGCATGTGGTTATTTCACAGTGTTATTGTACAGTCTGACAGCAGCAGGGAGGAACGACCTGTGGTATTGTTCCTTCTTGCATTGAGGGTGCCTCAGTCTGTCACTGAAGAAGCTGCTCAGATCCACTACAGTCCGGTGCAGAGAGTGAGAGGAGTTGTCCATGATGGATTTGAACTTGGCTAACACCCTCCTCTCAGCCACCTCCTCCAGACAGTCCAGAGGACAGCCCAGGACAGAGCTGGACTTCCTGACCAGCTTGTTCAGTCTCTTTCTCTCCCGCTCTGTGCTGGGGTGCTCTGAGGTGGTGGTTTCCTCCTGAAGGCGATCACCATCTCCTTCGTCTTACTGGTGTTGAGACACAAGTGGTTGCGCTCACACCAGTCCACAAAGTCTGTGATGACCGACCGGTACTCCAGCTCGTTCCAAGGTGTAAAGGGTGAAGAGGAAAAGCGAGAGGACGGTGCCCTGGGGGGCCCTGGTGCTGCACCTTACCACCTCAGACTGACAGCCGCACAGCCGCACGTACTGCGGTCGGTCAGTGAGGTAGTCGATGGTCCAGGCGGTGAGATGTCCATCAACACCTGCATCCTCCAGCTTCCCCCGCAGCAGTGCCGGTCTGATGGTGTTGAAAGCGCTGGAGAAATCAAAGAACATGACTCTCACAGCGCTCCTGCCGGTCTCCAGGTGGGTGAGCACCCGCTGCAGCAGCTAGATGACAGCGTCATCTACCCCGATGTTGGGCCTGTAGGCGAACTGCAGCGGATCCAGGATGTCGCTCACCATGGTGCGGAGGTGAGACAGGACGAACCGCTCCATGGTCTTCATGAGGTGGGAGGTCAGGGCAACTGGTCTGTAGTGGGCTGGTTCCTTGGGTGCAGTGTTTTGGTAACCGGGACCACACAGGAGGTCTTCCACAGGGTGGGGACCACCCCCAGGCTGAGGCTCTTGTTAAAGATGTGGCTGAGGACCTCAGAGAGCTCATCTGCATAGGTACTCAGCAGCCTTGGGGAGATCCCATCAGGTCCTGCTGCTTTCCACTGTTTCAGCTGCAGGAGCTGGCCTCTCACCTCGGTTGGAGTCACAGTGAGGGGGGAGGGAGGGGGAAACTGAGGTATGAGCTGAGGTGGGCTGGTGCTGAATACAGTCCGGCGAGAGGAGGGACAAAGTCCTGGGTGCAGTGGAGGTTACCAGGGGGTAGAAGGTGTGGGGTCAGAGGGACTGGAGACGTGTGGCGAGCTACGAGCAGGCGGGGGGGGGGTGGAGGAGCCAAAAACTGCTAAAGTAACTGTTTAGCTCCTCTGCAAACCGAGAATCTTCCATCTGAATGGCACACATCAGAATTAAAACAACCGCACATATACATTTGATTGTTTATGTATGCTAAACTTTGAAACAGTTTGTTGTCCGAATTGAGGCAATGAGGGTATAGGTGGCCACAGCAGAGTGCCGTGCCACCAAGCTTGGGGGAGGTGAAGGCTGCAGCAGCCCTGAGCCACACGTGCTGTGGAGGGGGAGGAGCGGCAGGGCGGAGGCAGGGGGTGGTAGGGGGCGTGCATCATATGAGCAGATGAGATTAGTTTGTATCAGTTATTTGTACCTTGTGAGCTTGAATGGAACAGAATTTCCTCTCAGCAAAAAATAAACTAAACTAACTAGCGTACCTGTGACCTGTGCTGTGGCCAAGCCCTTCACAGTTGATTCCTAGTTAACTGAACAGTTTGCAGCTGGTGTGCAATATTCCCAGTTCCGTAATCACCACAAGTTACAAGACTGTCCCTGCAGCTGCATCTTCTTTCATCTCTGCAGCATTCAGATACGCTTCCAAAGATCCACAGCAATTAAGAGCATCCACGCAGATCCACAATCTGTCAGTCCTCAGCGTCCTCAGGAACAACCAGAACGCTGTCCTCACATGGTGAAAGACGGGGTGGAAGTCAACAGATTTACCATTCTGTCTCATACTTGTTACATTCTGTAGATGTGGTACCTACATCAAGGTATATTAAGGCACTGCAATCCTTTTGTTGAGGCGCTCAGCCTCTCATTGAAGTGGCGGAACACAAGGAAAAACATGTTGGGAATCATCAAGTAAATAATTAATCTGATTGAATTCCACAGATATGGAAAACCTGAAATCAAGAATAATTGACAGCAGGTGGAAACATGACGTTCACAGCGGTTTGTAAATGGGCTGTTTTCCTCTGTTAATGACCACAAACTTTTTTGTATTTTAAAAATGCTTTGAGATTTTTGTTTTGTTGTTACAGTTCATGTGTGTTGGGTTTTAATGTTATATTTTGTTAGATGTGGACCCCAGGAAGAGTAGCTGCAATCTTGGTAACAGCTAATGTAGATCTGAATAAGAAATAAAAAATAAAGCCACTTGCACACATGTGCCACCTAACTGAGCTTGTTCAGGCACTGGCAATAAAAAAAAAATTACAATCTGCAATTTGAGACATTTACATATTGTTTTGTAAATGGCATTTAACCAAGCTGGTGAATAATTATGATGTGTCCTGCCGGTGGAAAGCACAGAGAAGTGTGCACAGTACTGTTCTGTGTACACTTTACACACACAGAACAGATCACATCAGCAGTGATCAACTCACACAGACTCATGAGACAGACAACTGTGTGTGAGTGTGTCTGTGTTAGGCACAAAGTGTGACATGGGGTGAGCACAAAATTACTTAATTGCATTTTGGATGCAGGATTTCCTTGATCCGTTCACTATAAAACTACACTCAACAAAAATATAAACGCAACACTTTTGGTTTTGCTCCCATTTTGTATGAGATGAACTCAAAGATCTAAAACTTTTTCCACATACACAATATCACCATTTCTCTCAAATATTGTTCACAACCCAGTCTAAATCTGTGATAGTGAGCACTTCTCCTTTGCTGAGATAATCCATCCCACCTCACAGGTGTGCCATACCAAGATGCTGATTAGACACCATGATTAGTGCACAGGTGTGCCTTAGACTGACCACAATAAAAGGCCACTCTGAAAGGTGCAGTTTTATCACACAGCACAATGCCACAGATGTCGCAAGATTTGAGGGAGCATGCAATTGGCATGCTGACAGCAGGAATGTCAACCAGAGCTGTTGCTTGTGTACTGAATGTTCATGTCTCTACCATAAGCCGTCTCCAAAGTCGTTTCAGAGAATTTGGCAGTACATCCAACCAGCCTCACAACTGCAGACCACGTGTAACCACACCAGCCCAGGACCTCCACATCCAGCATGTTCACCTCCAAGATCGTCTGAGACCAGCCACTCGGACAGCTGCTGGAACAATCGGTTTGCATAACCAAAGAATTTCTGCAAAAACTGTCAGAAACCATCTCAGGGAAGCTCATCTGCATGCTCGTCGTCCTCATCGGGGTCTTGACCTGACTCCAGTTCGTCGTCGTAACCGACTTGAGTGGGAAAATGCTCACATTCGCTGGCGTTTGGCACGTTTGAGAGGTGTTCTCTTCACGGATGTTGCGAAGGAGATGTGTTGCACTGCATGAGGCAAATGGTGGTCACACCAGATACTGACTGGTATCCCCCCCCCCCCCAATAAAACAAAACTGCACCTTTCAGAGTGGCTTTTTATTGTGGGCAGTCTAAGGCACACCTGTGCACTAATCATGGTGTCTAATCAGCATCTTGATATGGCACACCTGTGAGGTGGGATGGATTATCTCAGCAAAGGAGAAGTGCTCACTATCACAGATTTAGACTGGTTTGTGAACAATATTTGAGGGAAATGGTGATATTGTGTATGTGGAAAAGTTTTAGATCTTTGAGTTCATCTCAAACAAAATGGGAGCAAAACCAAAAGTGTTGCGTTTATATTTTTGTTGAGTATATAAAGTGGTTCCCATTACAGAAACATGCTTTTATACCATTCCTTAATTTTGAAAAGTTACTTTATTAGTTACTTTTTTAGTTACTTTATACAGTTACTTCATTAGCAGCTTTATGCAATTACTTCATTAGAAGCTGCCGACAACTTGCAACTAATAAGTAATGTAACTAATAAGGGATCTAGTAATCTAACTTAGTTACTGTTAAGATTGAGTAATCAGCAAAATAACTAATCAGCAAAGTAACTAATAGTTACTTTACTGAGTACTCAATCTTAAAAATAACCAAGTTAGATTACGAGTTACTTTATTAGTTACATTCAGCAGCTGCCAACAAGTTGTCTACAGCTGCTAGTGAAGTAACTGTATAAAGTAACTGTAAAATATAACTGCATCTCTGGTCAATCTTCATTCCTACTCTCACCTATGGTCATGAGGGTTGGGTCATGACAGAAAGAACTAGACCGCGGGTACAAGTGGCCGAAATGGACTTCCTTAGGAGGGTGGCTGGTGTCTCCCTTAGAAATAGGGTGAGAAGTTCAATCATCTGTGTGGAGCTCGGACTAGAGCCGCTGCTCCTTTGCGTTGACAGGAGCCAGCTGAGGTGGTTCGGCCATCTGGTAAGGATGCCTCCTGGGTGCCTTCCTAGGGAGGTGTTCCAGGCACGTCCACCTGAGAGGAGACCTCGGGGAAGACCTTGGACTAGGTGGAGAGATTATATCTCCACACTGACCTGGGAATGCCTCAGGATCCCTCAGTCAGAGGTGGTTAATGTGGCATGGGAAAGGGAAGTCTGGGGTCCCCGGCTGAAGCTGTTGCCCCCGCGACCTGATCCTGGATAAGTGGTTGAAAATGAAATGATATATATTGTCTGCTTAACAGGTCGCAGGTCAGAGCTGCGTGTCGTCAGAGCGAGCTGCAAAAAGTTTGTACCTGAGTTTTCAGAGGTGGTGTTTGTGGTTGCCATCTGCCACGCCGGTGTTTGCCAACCCGGACAGTGGGAATACCACCTCAACCAGCAACTTAGCCCCGCGACTGGACAGCAACAACGTCCGAGGCCCGCCCAACGTGGTGAATTCACTGAGGCCGCGCGCTGCGTCATTAGAGCCGCGCGTCACGAGTGCCGCTTCCCCGAGGCCTCGTGCAGCCACCGCGGATCCATCAGCGCGGAAACACCGAGGCCGCGCGGCACCAGCGCACTGCAGATCCATCCCGGTGACAAACAACGCAGGCTGTTAACATCGGCGATCGACAAGCTGCTCATAAGCCGACCATGGGGCCTAAGAAGGTTCTGACAGCGGAGGAAGGTGACGATATTAAAAAATCTCTGGACTTTCTATCAGAGGAGATTTCTGTTGTGAAGCAGCAACAGAAATCAATCATGGATCTGGTGGAGGAGGTGAAGGCATTACGGCTCCAGAACGCCGAGAAAGACCGGCATCTGGTGCAGCTGGAAAATAGAGTGGCTGAATTGGAGCAGTACACCAGAATTAACGACGTCATCATCACAGGTCTTCACATCAAACCACGGTCCTACGCACGGACGGTAACAGATGAGAGCGGAGGGGAGCCCAGTGAACAGGAGGTCAGCTCTGTGGAAAAACAGGTTGCTGATTTCCTCCTATCTAAAGGTATAGAAATGGATTTAAATAACATTGAAGCGCGCCACCCTCTGCCCCGGAGAAATGACGGTGATAAACAAACCGTCATCATGAGATTCATCAACAGAAAATACAAAACAGCACTGTTAAAACAAGGAAGAAAACTGAAAGGGACAAACGTATTCATCAATGAACATCTCACCAAACGGAATGCCGACATCGCCAGGAAAGCACGCTTCTTAAAGAAACAGGGAAAAATCCAGCACACATGGACTTCAAACTGTAAAATATTCATCAAACTGAACGGATCACCTGAACAAGCAAAAGTCATGGCAATAAGGAACATCGAGGAGCTGGACAAATATGAACAATAGGAACATCGAGGATCTGGACAAATATGACCAATAAGGTATGAGGACACAAATACATCACAACACCATGACACAGACCAGAGGAACCTATTCATCTACTACCTATTCATCTACATCTGGAGACAAGAAGGATATAACTCAAAGGATTGCTGATCATGGAAAAGTAGAACTGAGAACATTTAAATACACAGACCACAATGTACTGGACTTGGAGCACGATATAGACCCGGACAATAATTTTTTCTCAAATATCAATGACAGTTGTTGCTATTATACAGATGAACAGTTTAATCGGATCATTAGAACGGATAACAAATTATCAATAATCCATTTCAATAGCAGAAGTCTATATGCAAACTTTAACAACATTAAAGAATATTTAAGTCAGTTTAAAAAAATATTTAACATAATTGCTATATCAGAAACATGGATCAATGAAGATAAAGGAATGGATTTTGAACTGGATGGATATGAATTTAATTGTGTAAACAAAGAATAAGAGTGGAGGAGGAGTGGCTGTGTATGTGGATAAGAACATGGATTATAAAATAGTAGACAATATGACAACTGTGATTGATAACTTATTAGAATGTATAACTATTGAAATATGTGAAGAAAAAAGCAAAAATGTATTAGTCAGCTGTATATATAGAGCACCAGGATCTAGTATTGAAACATTCACTGACTGTATGGGAAAAATGTTCTCAAAAACTAATCAAAAAACTGTGTTCATTTGTGGTGACTTAAATATTGATCTGCTCAATCCAAATAAGCATAAAATAACAGATGAATTTATCAGTATAATGTACAGTATGAGTTTATATCCAAAAATCACCAGGCCAAGCAGAATTACATCCCATAGTGCTACCTTAATTGATAATATATTCAGCAATGATATTGAGAATAACACTGTGAGTGGATTATTAATCAATGACATTAGTGATCATCTACCAGTTTTCATCGTTTATAATAGAAACCATCGGCGGAATCAGCCAGAGGAGAAAATAAAATACAGGCGAGTGCGGACAGAGGAAAACATGAACACACTAAAGAAGGATTTACAGGAGCAAAACTGGGAAAAGGTATACAGTGAAAGTGATGTTGATAGTGCATATGAAACTTTTTTACAAATATTTACATCATTATATGATAAAAATTGTCCAATTAAACAAGACTACAGAAAACAAAAAATCCAAGCTCGACCATGGATGACGAAAGGGTTACGAAATTTAAGATAAAATTAAAAATACACTGTATAGAGAATTCATAAAACTAAAGACTAAAGAGGCAGAAAATAGATATAAGAAATACAAAAATAGATTAATATTATACGGGTATGTAGGAAGGAATATTATAGTAACATATTATATAATAACAAAAACAATATTAAAGGAATATGGGATATATTAAATAGCATTATCAAAAATGGTAATAAAAAACAGAGTTACCCTCAGTATTTCATTGATAATAATGTCAAGAAGGAAAATAAGGATGAGGTAGTCAACGGTTTTAATAATTTTTTTGTAAATATTGGACCAAGCTTGGCAGAAAAAATTCCCGATTCCCAACCTGAGGATTGGGATAATAATCTCATAGAAAGAAATCCCTGTTCAATGTTCCTCACAGCAGTGGATGGAAAAGAAATTATAGACATTGTGAATAATTGTAAATATAAAACATCTAACGATTTAAATGAAATTGATATGGTGGTGGTAAAACAGGTCATTGAATGGATTGTAGAACCATTAACATACATCTGTAACTTATCATTTCAAACCGGTAAATTTCCCAATCAAATGAAAATAGCTAAGGTTGTGCCGCTGTATAAGACTGGGGATAGACACCACTTCACAAATTATAGACCTGTTTCTTTGCTTCCACAATTTTCCAAATTATTAGAAAAGTTATTCAATAATAGATTAGACAAATTCATAAATAAACATAAATTACTTACTGATAGTCAATATGGATTCAGAGCACATAGTTCAACATCACTTGCATTAATAGAATCAGTTGAGGAGATTACAAACACCATAGACCACAAATTACATTCAGTTGGAATATTTATAGACCTTAAAAAGGCTTTTGATACAATCAATCATGACATATTAATCAATAAACTTGAACAGTATGGGATTAGGGGGTTGGTGTTGCACTGGGTGAGAAGCTACTTAAGTAACAGAAAACAGTTTGTGAAGTTGGGGGAATATACATCATCATGCTTGGACAATGCTTGTGGCGTCCCACAGGGGTCAGTATTGGGTCCAAAACTGTTTCTAATTTATATAAATGATATTGTCAATGTTTCCAAAATATTACAATTAGTATTATTTGCAGATGACACAAGCATTTTTTGTTCAGGGGGGGATTTGCAGGAGTTACTGAGGAGGATCAGTATAGAAATGGGAAAATTAAAAATATGGTTTGACAGAAACAAATTATCATTAAACTTAAGTAAAACAAAATACATGTTATTTGGCTATTGTAATACAGACATACAGGTTCAGTTACAAGTCGAGGGGGTAGATATTGAAAGGGTACATGAAAATAAGTTTCTGGGGGTGATAATAGATGATAAGATAAACTGGAAGACTCATATAAAACATATACAAAGTAAACTGTCAAGAAGCATTTCAGTTCTAAACAAAGCGAAACATATTCTGGACCACAACTCACTCCGCATTCTTTACTGCTCACTGGTTTTACCATATTTACAGTACTGTGCAGAGGTATGGGGTAATACTTATAAAGGTACAACACAATCACTATCAGTAATGCAGAAAGAGCTATAAGAATTATTCATAATACTGGCTATAGAGATCATACAAATCCACTATTTTTACAATCCAAATTCTTAAAATTCACAGACTTGGTTCATTTTCAAACAGTACAAATTGTGTATAAAGCAATAAACAATTTACTTCCAGCAAATATTAAAAATATGTTTTTTAACAGATCAGGGGATTACAGTCTGAGGGGGAAATTTAATTTAAAGCATCAGTGGGCACGAACAACATTAAAAGGTTTCTGTATTTCTGTCTGTGGGGTGAGGATGTGGAACAGATTGGGAGTGGGGCTCAAGCAATGTCCAAGCATGAACCAGTTCAAACAGCGGTACAAAAATATGTTTTTTTCTAGGTATAGGGAGGAGGAAGGGTAATGAGGGTTAGGGTGTTTTTGTTTTTTTGCTTCGGCTTGTAAATATATAGTATTTTGTATGTAAGTAGGTATGTGTAGGTGTATATTTATGTTTGTGTATATATATGTATATGTGTATGTATGTGTATGTATGTTGATGTGTGTGTATATATATATATATATTGATATCGGTTTAGGTGTGTAGGAATCTGTGTATATGTGGCAAAGGGTATTACTGGTTGTGGGGAAGAAGGGGTAGGGATAAATAAGCTGATGCTTCACCCTACCCCTTTTCGGACATGTTGGGTACACAGTAGGAACTTTTTTGTTGTTGTCTTTACTGATCTATCTTGTAACTGTTGTTGTATCAAATGTTCGAAATAAACAGTTTTCAAATAACATGAAAGTAACTAATAAAGTAACTTTTCAAAGTTACTTTGGCAAAACTGGGAAAGGCCCTTTATCATGCTCACAAATAAGGAAGGACTCACCTATACAAGATTAAGGAAACCGGAGTGTACTCCTGGAGTCAGGCCTTGGCCTGGGGGGAGCTTGCAGGCGGGCACCTGGTGGCTGAATCTACAACCGTGTGGCTTCAGTCGGGCTTAGTCCAAAAAACACAACGTGTCTCACTTTCATGTGGACTCACCGCCGAGAAGGATAGTGCCAAGGGTCTGGTGCAATGTTCTACTGGCAGTAGACAGGGGCAAATGCTGATGCTCGGTATTTGTACCAATTTTCTGGAAATTTCAGTGACAGAGAAAATCAGTGACAGTAACGATCAGTAGTTGCACTAAAATGTACTTTGTGTTCCGCGCAGAATTAAGGTCCACCTGTTACGCATGGAGACATTTGTTCTTAAAGAAATAAGCACAACACAAACCGTTCACTCTTTAAATATACCTGAAGTTTACAATGAATGGTTATTTTTAATTCTGTTGACAAGAGACAATGGTGTCTCAGTTACTGAAACAGTAGAGTGTCAAGTCCAATAAGTTAACGCCAAGATTTCAAAGACAATACATGAATGTATTTAGAACCTGCATGTGCAAACCTCACATATTTGCATGTTCAACACCTATAATTCTGCACACTCGGGTGGACAGACATTCACATTAGTAAGCACTTTTTTCTTGCCAGAGCTATGGTGATTGTGCATGTTTTGATACATGCACACCTTTAGTAAACTATATCCTACATTGTTTATCTGCCTGTAAAATATGATGGATTAACACACAATCTGCTGTGAAGCAGTTCAGCAAGTGACTGTCCAATTAGTTATGGCCTTTGAAAAATGGAGGAACACACAAAGTACTAAAATTCCTACAAAGCTTAACCAATTTAGATATAATTACCCTCAAGGCTGGCAGGCTGCAGGAGCAACTCATATTCTTTAATCGCTTTTTATTCATTTGCTGTGACAGACAGTAATTAACAAAAGATTGTGAAATTTAAAATACATGTTAATATTACTGCCAATAAATCCACATCAATTCATAGAAAAGATAAAGAATAGATAGAGAATTGCAAGAGAAGTTACAAATTATTAATGATTTATGCCTGACACTTTCAATCATTTATTCTTTGTACTGAGGGAGTTCCACTGTTCTGTGTTATTAACACCACCAACATGCATAAATCTTTGCACTGATTTATGATTTCCGCAGGTACAAACTGAACTGAACAGTGTCTGAAAAACGCTGCGCTGTTAATTCTCCAGGCAATATGTAATTCCATTATTGGTGATGGATAAACACACCGGAAACTTTGATAAATGAGCTTAATTCAATCGCAAAAACATTTCACAATGGAAAAAAAAAAAGCTTCCTTTCAAGTGTTTGACAAACCCTGTTCAAATCTGCAAAAATGTAAGTAAAAAAATTACAAGACATATAACTCTCATAGCCAGCACAACCTATGTCATAGGTTTTCTTTTGTAGTACCTATTTTAAAATGTCATGTTTGTCACATGGGTGATTTTTTTGTTTTTGTTTTAATGATTGTGTAAGTAAACGCAAATATAAATGTGTGCACATGATCTCCATCGTGTTACATCACAGCTGCCCTGATGTTCCTCTTCTGTTTTCAAAATGCACATCTAGTGAGTTCATCATTGTAGATTACACCAGTTTATCTTCAGCATTAAGCAACTAAAATTCAAGACTTTAATACCTTCCAAAAAAAAAATGTTTTTGGCAGGTATCCGGTGCATCCAGAAAGGATCCACAGCGCTTTACTTTTTCCACATTTCGCTATGTTACAGGCTGATTCCAAAATGGAGTAAATTCATTTTTTCCCCTCAAAATTTTACTCACAACACCCCATAAGTACAATATGAAAAAGTTTTGTTTTTTTATGGCAAATTTATTAAAATTAAAAACTAAGCAATCATTCTGCATAAGTATTCACACCCTTTGCTCAATACTTTGTTGATGCACCTTTGGCAGAAATTACAGCCTCAAGTCTTATTGAATATGATACCACAAGCTTGGTGCACCCATCTTTGGGCAGTTTTGTCCATTCCTCTTTGCAGCACCCCTGAAGCTCCATCAGGTTGGATGGGGATCATCGGTGCACAGCCATTTTCAGATCTCTCCAGAGATGTTCAATCAGATTCAGTTCTGGGCTCTGGCTGGGTCACTCAAGGACATTCACAGAGTTGTCCTGAATCCACTCCTTTGATATCTTGGCTGTGTGCTTCGGGTCATTGTCCTGCTGAAAGATGAACCATGGCCCCAGTCTGAGGTCAAGAGCGCTCTGGAGCAGGTTTTCATCCAGGATGTCTCTGTACATTACTGCATTCATCTTGCCCTCAATTCTAACTAGTCTCACAGTTCTTGCTGCTGAAAAACATCCCCACAGCATGATGTTGTCACCACCATGCTTCACTGTAGGGATGGTGCCTGGTTTTGTCCAAACATGACACATGGCATTCACATCAAAGAGTTCAGTCTTTGTCTCATCAGACCAGAGAATTTTGTTTCTCATGGTCTGAGAGTCCTTCAGGTGCCTTTTGGCAAACTCCAGGTGGGCTGCCATGTGCCTTTTACTAAGGAGTGGCTGCCGACTGGCCACTCTGCCATACAGGCCTGATTGGTGGATCACTGCAGAGATGCTTATCCTTCTGGAAGGTTCTCCTATCTCCACAGAGGAATGCTGGAGCTCTGACAGAGTGACCATCTGGTTCTTGGTCACCTCCCTGACTAAGTCCCTTCTCCCTCAGTTTAGACAGCCGGCAAGCTCTAGGAAGAGTCCTGGTGGATCCGAACATTTTCCATTTACAGATGATGGAGGCCACTGTGCTCATTGGGACCTTCAAAGCAGCTTGTTTCTGTACCCTTTTCCAGATTTGTGCCTTGAGTCAGTCTTGTCTCACAGTCTACAGACAATTCCTTTGACTTCATGCTTGGTTGGTGCTCTGACATGCACTGTCAACTGTGGGACCTTATATGTAGAGAGGCGTGTGTCTTTCCAAATCATGTCCAATCAATTGAATTTACCCCAGACAGACTGCAGTTAATCTGAGGAAACATCTCAAGGATGATCAGTGGAAACAGGATGCACCTGAGCTCAATTTTGAGCATCTTGGCAAAGGCTGTGAATACTTATGTACACATAATTTTTGTACCTGTGAAGTGCTGTTATTACTTCCAGATGCACTGTAGATTGCTGTAATATCATCACAAAATATAAACAGGTGACTTTTTCAGTAATGGCTGTTCTTGATGATGAATCTTTTGCAGACTGAAGACTGAAAACATGACCAACTGATTGCAAACAAATGCTGTGAGATGCAATCACATCCATACACGCTGTACTATACTGGATAAACCCTCCATGTTGTTTTCTAAAGAGCGGGTATGAAGTTCAAACTGGGCAGCTCCATATGTCACCATCCTGAAAGTGCCAATTCCACCTAAATCCCAGCCAACCCATAAATGGGTAAAGAGGTGGATTGTGGGAACAACTGGTGTGACCTGGGCAAGAAAAACTAAACCTGAACACATCACAAATCCCAGGTCATAGTTATCAAAGCAAGCACAGTCTAACAGGCTAACCCTGGTTCAGGTGTTTAATGCATATTTTTGCAAACTTGGTGGTGGTTCTTATATCAGGTGGATTGGGTGTGAATATTAAAATGTATGCCTAGTATAGAGGTTATTCATGTGACGTATCGGTCACGTCATTTTGTGTCCCGCGGCCATTCTGGATTACGACGCGGTGGCCTTCAGAGCTCCGCTGTGATGCTCTGCAGGAGGCCGGTGAAGCTGACCTGGTCAGCAGCTTCCTAGTTCACAATATCGCAGCTTCCTAGTTCACAATATCGCAGTGTGACACGGTCGGCCAGTTCGTTACATCAACACCAAACTCACTATCTGGTATAAGATACGGATCCACTGAACCAACTGCTACACATCAATCACGATAAATAGCTTTATCTCGAGGATTTAAAGCCTCGTAATAACCGTACATTCTCTTCATTTTTCTATCACGCGTCAGCCTCCTCGTAATCCAGAATGGTGACAGCACCTGTCCTGCAGCAAATCGGTCACGTGATTGAAAACCCTCTATAGTCCCTCAGTAACCATAGCAACATCACTGGAGCTAATGTCACCAAGCTATCGATACTTGCTAATTAGCAATAATGGAGTGAACATACAAATTCAAAAATAATCAATTTTCACACATCATAAATACTGCGATGGTCCATTACTACAATTAACCACACAGCAAACTGTATTATCTCAGCTATTTGTAACAAAATGCTTAGAAAGTGCAAACACTGTCGAGTTCACAGCAGCTAGCAGCAACCTGTGACAAGTGGGAATCTTCCCTGGAACATATCAGCTGTCACTCAAAGTGACCACATTCCTAATGATGTATAACTTTGAGGGAAGTAATGATCAAATACAGCGCCAATTAAAATGAACGTTGGGATGTTGTGTAAAATGTAAATAAAAACAGAATACAATGATTTGAAAATCCTCTTCAACCTGTATTAAATTGAATACACCACAAAGAGAAAATGTTTGATGTTCAAACTGATAGACTTTTTTGTTTTTGTGCAAATATTTGCTCATTTTGAAATGGATGCCTGCAACACATTTCAAAAAAGTTGGGACAGGTCAACAAAAGACTGGAAAAGTTGATGAATGCTCAAAGAACACCTAATTGAAAACAAGTGATTGTCATGATTGGGTATATCAGGAGCATCCCCATAAGGCTCAGTCATTCACAAGCAAAGATGGGGCGAGGATCACCACTTTGTGAACAACTGCATAAAAAAATAGTCCAACACTTTAAGAACAACGTTTCTCAACATTCAATTGCAAGGAATTTATGGATTCCATCATCTACAGTCCATAATATAATCAGAAGATTCAGAGAATCTGGAGAACTTTCTACACGTAAGCGGCAAAGCCGAAAACCAAAATTAAGTGCCTGTGACCTTTGATCCCTCAGGCGGCACTGCATTAAAAACCAACATCATTGTGCAAAGGATCTTACTGTGTGGGCTCAGGAACACTTGAGAAAACCATTGTCAGTTAACACAGTTCGTTGCTACATCTACAAGTGCAAGTTAAAACTCTACCATGCAAAGTGAAAGCCATACATCATCAGCATCCAGAAACGCCACTGCCTTCTCTGGGCCCGAGCTCATTTGAAATGGACAGGCACAAAGTGGAAAAGTGTGCTGTGGTCTGATGAGTCCACATTTCACATTGTTTTTGGAAATCATGGACGTCATGTCCTCCGGACAAAAGAGGAAAAACACCATCCAGATTGTTACCAGCGCAAAGTTCAGAAGCCAGCATCTGTGATGGTATGGGGGTGTGTTAGTGCCCATGGCATGGGCAACTTACACATCTGTGATGCACCATCAATGCTGAAAGGTACATCCAGGTTCAACAATTAGTGTCCTCAGTTCCCAAACGCTTATTGAGTGTTGTTAGAAGGAAAGTTGATGTAACACAGTGGTAAACATACCACTGTCCCAGATTTTTGGAAACGTGTTGCAGGCATCCATTTCAAAATGAGCAAATATTTGCACAAAAACAATAAAGTTTATCAGTTTGAACATTAAATGTCTTGTCTTTGTGGTGTATTCAATTGAATATAGGTTGAAGAGGATTTGCAAATCATTGTATTCTGTTTTTATTTACATTTTACACAACGTCCCGACTTCATTGGAATTGGGGTTGTAGTTAAACAGGTGGGCTTGTGAACAGAGGATTGTTGGTTCAAATTCCAGCCAGACCTGAAAAATCACCCTTGGGCAAGGTTCTTAATCTCCCAGTGCAGTTGAGTGCCTTACATGGCAGCATACTGACATCAATATCTGTGAAAGTAAAGCACCTTGAGAAGAAAGCATCATTGGTTATTTCATATCAATTCACACTGGGACTGCCAAGTCACCTTCACAGATCGCCCAGAAAAAAATTCACAGCTGCTCCTCTGCCAGACTTATGGATAAATACCAAATATTAGGTTTCTATCAGCAATACATGCGAAACAATGGCTCTTTGAAATTTTATGGCCCTTTTTGCAATTGCATCCATGTGGCAGAATAAGTCTTTCTGTCCAATTTTTCACAGTCACAGCTCCTTTGAAATGGCATATAGTGTTTTGAAAATTTGTGATCAAAGCTCACTTTTCCTGTAGAATTCAAAAAACGAATCAAAATAGGTGTACTTTATGAACAACTGAAAAGAACTGAAAATTTTAAATTTTACTATTACGTAAATTCATTACACCCCAAGGGGAAACTTAATTGCCACCATACAGTTCATACACACCCACACCCAAACAACGCAATAAAATAAATATTCAAATACAATACGATACAATATGATACGATACAATACTCGTGAGAGCATGATCTGGAGCAACGGAATACCAAAAACTAAAACTGCTGATTAAGAAATGTGCTGGTGGGATGAAGGGCCTCCTAAAACATTCACTAAAACACTGAGGCATTGCAAGCTGCTGACTAAAATAACTTCTAAGGTTGCTAAAGACATTGTGTAAAGGATGGCTTTCAAAAAAGCAAAATAATCCTCAACTTAGTCCTCATTTTGTTTTGGAGAATGGCTTCAAATAAGTCCAGATTGGTGCCAATCACACAGCAAGTTTTCCTGATCTACTTGTGCAATCTGTTTTTATTATCCATGCCGATGCTGCTTCCAGCATAAAAATGACACTAGCCAAGTTTTCCCGATAGAAGACATAGGAAGTTCTTGCTCATGTCAAAGAATTTCAGTTTTCTCAAGAAGAAAACTCCTGTCTCCTTCAATGCAATTTCAGTGTTCTTTTTCCTGTTTCATTTGCCGTCCAAAAGGACACCAAGGTACTTACAGTATTCAATCACCTTGACCTTTTGATCCTTGATAACAACTGGAGAGAGATCATCCTGTTTCCTTCCTTCTAAAATCAAGCATTAGTTATTTTGTCTTTGCTACATTCAGCTTTAAAACATTTTTAATCACACCTGCAGATGAACTTCAGAGGTTCTTATACCCCCATCAAACATAGCCGGAATCACACAGTAGTGTCGGACTTATGAATTGATGCACATCTGAAAGGTGTCAGATTTCAGTTCCAAAACATTCTGACAGCCATCTGTCCACACAGTTGGTCAAAATCGGCCGGTGGCCCCGAGTGTGATGCACGTTATTCTCCAGGCACCATCAAGATGGGACACCTATCCAATAGCGGTCCATGTGTTATCTGAGGACCATCTAACCGCAATTTACATATTCTGATGGTGGAAACGGGATCTGAAATGATTTGCGTGCATACAAGGGAACCTCGAGATAGATCTGGCACCACCAAGCCTGCTGATATGACCTGCACATGCCACGTATTATAATACCCCCAAAGGAACTGTTGAAATGCATGTGGCACGTTTTATCACAATAATAATTCTGAATTATTATCATGTACAGTGAATGTGAACAGCGGCTATTAAACTGAAAGCACCGTGGGCTGCTGTGCGCACACCGTCGTAAATCTGACCAGGCTGTTATATCCAAAATAGACCTTACAGTACAGATATTTGTCTATTCCTTCCCATGGGCGATGTAAATAATGTGAACTATTGTCTCCATCATAACACGGGCAGCTGCCTCTCACTGTGCTGCGCAGTAACGTGTCATTGCAAGCGTCACGCTCAGAGCTGGACAGATCTCACGTTGTAATACAACTAAATGTTCACCTTCTAACTCTGTAGGAGATATGACATGGAACTTGTGCCAGGCCGTTACACCATTAATAAAAATGCATCTCACCTCCAACAGTGGTCCAGGAGCATTTCACAGCATGAACGTGCAGCCTGCAGTTACAATCCTCTTACCCAAAAGAAAAAATTAATTCCATGTGATAATCCAACCATCATGGTGTCCAGAGTTGTGTTGTGCTACTGAAGTCAGCAACAAAGAAAAAAGAAAGTTCCCTGGAAAGGTGATCCGACTGAGGGACAGCATGGCCCAACTGCCAACAAACTTTGGAGCGAAGCTGTGCAGTGGCAGGTGCTTAGTAGCCCATGCAGCATTATGCACACACACACACACACACACACACACGGCTGAGTGATAATTACAGCCCCACGCGTGTGCGTGGATCGCACGTGATGCCACACACACGCGTGCACATGCGTGTGAGGAAAACAGCACTCCGATCTGACATGCAGACATTTGGAAATCGGGCAGTCTGCAGCGCCTTTTATGGCCATCTGACAGCAGTCTGTATCATCCACCTGTTGTCTACATACGCTTTGGATGCCATTCTGCAGATGTGAACGAGGTAGTCTGGATGCGTTCTGACAGAGCTGGCTACGCCCCTTTTCCTCCCGACTGCGTTGGATTATGGCAATATTTGCCATGTGAGGCATACTTCTGGTACATTCTTGTTATGTGTGATGGGGGCTTTACTCAAATAGTATAGAGAATGAAATACTCATGAATTTGTATTTTCAAGCATTTATGACATATTAGGGCACGTGTAAGCAGTAACCATATTTACTGTTGTGATGGGACTCAATTTTTTTTTAAATTTGCTTGATTTTCAAATTTTCTGAAAATTGCCTATTTTCATGTTCTAATTTGACCATATGGGCAGTTAACCACCATTTTCATATTTTTGTCATGTGTGCATCATGGGTTAAAGCAATAAATTTTAATCTGACTGAAATTTGTTCCTGGTAAAAATCAATGCCAGCAATTCCCTAAAATGTGGCGTAGTGGGGGCACATACTGTTTTTTCCTCAATAAATACAATAAACACATTATACAGCATACAAATCAATTCTAAATAGCCTCCAAGGAGAGACAGACAAAGCATAAAAAGAATGCAAAACCTGAACATAAAGGTACATAAAAGGGTGGTGGGGGTGAGGTGTAACAGTCTTGATTCTGGGGGGTCTGGGGGTGCTCCCCCAGAACATTTTTTTTAAAGACCAAGTCAAATTTTGTGTATTCTGATGAATTTTAATGGGTATGAAGCCCTCTGAATCAAATAAAACTCACTTCAATCTGTGAAGTAAAAACACAGTATTGATTATGGGGGGTCTGGGGGCTCTCCCCCAGACTTTTTTAAAAAAGCAAGTCAAATTTTGTATATTCTGGTGAATTTTAATGGGTATGAAGCCCTCTGAAACAAAGAAAACTCACTTCAAACTATGGGGGTCTGGGGATCTCCCACAGAATTTTTTTTTAAGAGCAAGTCAAATTTTGTATATTCTGGTGAATTTTAATGAGTATGAAGCCCACTGAAACAAAGAAAAGTCACTTCAATCTGTGAAGTAAAAACACACTATTGATAATGGGGGGTCTGGGGGTACTCCCCCAGAAATTTTTTAAAAGAGCAAGTCAAATTTTGTATATTCTGGTGAATTTTAATGGGTATGAAGTCTTCTTCTTCTGAAACAAAGAAAATGCACTTCCAACTGTCAAGTAAAAATTCTTTGTCTTCTGTAGTATTTTGATTTGTTCTAATCCGGTGAATGCACCAAATGGGTGCTGTGTCACTGTACAGTCAATAAAATACAAAGTTAGGGCCTAAAGCCACTGACAATGTTGTTCTGCTGTGCACAAAATAACACCATCACCAGTTTTGAAAATGCATGCGCACTGAGAAACTCAAAACTGACTTATTCACATTTAATCTGTAAAATGCTCTCACTCCTAAAACAAACTGGGGCTGCAACTAACGATTATTTTAGTAATCGATTAATCATTTTTTTATTTGTTTTTTTTTTTTTTTACTTACCGTACATGTGAGTTTTGCCATTATTTCTTGAAGTGAGTTATTATTAAAAGGCCTTTTTCACGCAACATCAACGTTTGACCTTGTAATAAACTTATGATGTTACATTCTCGTCAAAAACATACCTTGAATAATGTTTTGTTTTATTTTGAGAGATTTCCATCAGGTTTCAGCCGATTATGAGCATTTTTAGATGCCTACAGAAACTATCTCAACCACTGACAACATATTACAGCAAGAGTCCACAAAAGTATTTTAAAGGCCTGACTAAAGTGTAATATGTGATCTTTAATAAGTTATTTTCATGAAAAAGACACAATGTACAATTTACTGCATTTTATTTTGTTGTGTAAAAATACAGCTTAGACGTGGTTTGACCGAAACAAATTGTCATTAAACTTAACCAGTTGTATATAATTCTCGTTTTACATTACTTAGTCCACATTTAATTTTATTTTATTTTACCTTATGTTTATATTAGTTGTGCATATCCTCTGAATAATTTACCGTTAAATTTCACGATCTTTCATTTGGCTAAAAAAAACTTGCATCACGGAAAGCACCTTTTTGGAATTGCACTCAAATCTCGTAATGCAAATTACAATGACAATAAAGGCGATTCTAATTCTGATTCTTCCGATTATTATTATTATTAATATATAAATAAAAATAAATAAATTATAATTCGTAATACATTTGACTCTTTTACGACAACAAACACTAAGCCATTATTTATTATACAGAAAATATGCACACAAACTGTGCAGAGATGCGAACTGCTTAATGCTAACTTTATCATTGAAAACACCATAGACATGCTAACGCGTTAGCATCGGTCCCGTTTTTAAGTTAGAAAATACATCTATCAACTGTTTTAGAAGACATATGCTCTTTAGGGTTTTAGCGGGGGAAAATTAAGATAAAGCGAAAAACCATCGAAGCAGAGTCGGATCATTGCTTCATTGGTTCAAAGCAAAGCCACGCCTCGCTCTACTTGGGGAGTGTCTACCAATGTTCCCACAAAAACAGAGAGGAGAAGGACCATGGCTCATAGCAAGCAGTAAACAGAGCGGAGAGGAATGAAAAATTCACACAGTCCCTTCCTTCACAGTGCGGCACCATACACGCTGACATTGCTGCTTTGATTAGCGCAGAATGGGATGTTGCTTTGACAGTGAGACTATCATATTTCAGCCCAAAATACGCATGACACCATGTGCGCACATGTATGTGTGGTTAAATTTTCCAAATGACGGAAATCCGTCAAGGTGACGGAGAACTTTAACCCATGCATTATTTCTTTAAGTGAGTTATTATTAAAAGGCCTTTATCACGCAACATCAATGTTTGAGCTTGTAATAAAGTTGTGATGTTATATTCTCATCAAAAACATACCTGGAGTAGTGTTTTGTTTTATTTTGCACATATACATCACCGACACACCACAAAGAGATTTCCATCAGGTTTCACCCGATGAGTATTTTTAGATGCCTACAGCAACTATCTCAACCACTGACAACATATTACACCAAGAGTCCACAAAAGTATTTTAAAGGCCTGACTAAAGTGTAATATGTTATATTTAATAAGATATAGTCATGAAAAAAGGCACAATTGTGCAGTATACTGTATTTTTTTTTCTTGTGTTCTTGTGTGACCTTGGTTCTCTCCCTCAGCCCCAACCAGTCCCAGCAGAAGACTGCCCCTCCCCGAGCCTGGTTCTGCTGGAGGTTTCTTCCTGTTAAAAGGGAGTTTTTCCTTCCCACTGTAGCCAAGTGCTTGCTCATAGGGGGTCGTTTTGACCGTTGGGGTTTTACATAATTATTGTATGGCCTTGCCTTACAATATAAAGCGCCTTGGGGCAACTGTTTGTTGTGATTTGGCGCTATATAAAAAAATTGATTGATTGATTGATTGATTGTGTAAAAACACAGCTTAGATGTGGTTTGACTGAAACAAATTGTCATTAAACTTAAATAAAACAGGGATGAAGTGGAGGTTTAAGAGTCACTAGGTGTTCACAGGAAACAGCTATTTCTATATTTATTTATTTATGAACATTGTTAGTTGGTTATTCTTTTCTGTTTTATTTCATCAGATTCTTTTTGTCTGTTTCTCTAAAACGGTATTGTGGCATTATTAGTTATTATTACTATTGTTGTTGTTGCTATTATTATTACTGATATATAAATAAAAATAAATGAATAAAATATTACAGTTTGTAATACATTTGACTCTTTTACAGCTTAATGCTAACTTTAACATCGAAAATGCCATAGACATGCTAACGCGTTAGTATCGGTCCTGTTTTTAATTTATAAAATACATCTATCAACTGTTTCAGAACACCATAACAGGTCGATTTAACATAAATAGGTAAATATTACTCACAGATATATGCTGTTTGGGGTTTTAGTGAGGAAAAATTAAGATAAAGCAAAATAAAACAAAGAACCGAAGCAGCAGATCGAAGCATTGCTTCATTGCTTCAAAGCAAAGCCACACCCTGCTCTACTTGGGGAAGGTCTGCCAATGTTCCGACAAAGACAGGGAGGAGAAGGGCCGTGGCTTATAACAAGCAGAAAACAGAGTGGAAAGGAGTGAAAATTCACACAGTCCCTTCCTCCACAGTCCACGCTGACATTGCTGCTGCTTTGATTAGCGCAGAATGAGATGTTGCTTTGACAGTGTGAGTATCATATTTCGGCCCCAAAACACGCATGACACCATGTGCGCGCGTATGTGTGGTTAAATTTTCCAAATGACCTATGTGCCTGGAGATAAAAGTAAGACCCTTTGGCTGCTCCCTTGTTTTACGTTTTAAGTTTTACGTTTTAAGTTTTACGTCAGATGCCCTTCCTGAGGCAGGAGTTGGGGGGGCCGGGTTTGAACCGGGAACCCTCTGCACTGAAACCAAGCGCACTAACCGCTTGGTCACCACCCCTGCTTGTTATGTATCTGGAGAAGAAAAGATGTGTGGTTTAAAATGGGTTAAACTGTTGTGCTATATCAAAATTTTACATTATATATATGTTCAGTGGTGGGCACAGTTTAGCTAATCCCATCCAGGGTTTTCATCTATCCCATAATCCCTTGCGCACCAGAGAGTCGCTGCAGTCAAAACAACATAGAGAATCCACATGATGACAATTGTAAATGAATATTATACTAGAAAAATGTCACTTTTTATGCTTTTCGTCACCTTAATAAGAGACTGCTGCATGATACCCTGAAAACTTGCTAAAACAATTATAACAAATAATCTATGTCTGCTACGTTTAATCTGCGTGGAATTTAATAAACGCAAACCAAATTTCAGACATATTATATATATTAGTCTGGAACAAAGAGGACAAACAGTGTTGTAAAGAACAATAATCAAGACGTTAAAGAGCAAACTTCACTTTCCCCCAGAACGACATGATCAGGAAGCGAGGGGAGCTCACAGCAGCTCCCATTGAAAATAACGGAGAGACAGCCTGTGATTTTTGCATGTTTACATAAAACAAACGCAATAACAACATCTATAAACCCAGAAAATATATTCATGAGAGTTTTAGGCACAATATAAAAATAGTTTTATGTTGCAATGTTAATGGTGTTGTCCATGTGCAGCGGCTAAAGTGCAGCCCGATCAGAGCGTTTCAATACAGTTCTCAATGTTACTGAGATCTCGCAGCGCGGTGACCTCTCCGCTCAGATAAGTTTTAAAACCATCATCGAACCAATTATCTTCCGATAAATTTAGTTCCGATAACTTTCAGTCCGATAACATTTTCTTTGCTGGTAAAGTTTAACGGTCAAAAACGTTTGTAAACCCTAAAATCAAACATTTTAGTCTGTTTGTTGTGTGTTTCTAGCCACAGAGCAGACTGGCTGCATGTCGCTTGCTGATGACATCATCATCATCATCGTCAGTAAGACCACATCTCCTCTCTCCTCTATTCAGATGTATTTGGGAGCCACTCTGAAGTTTCAGACTGTGGAATCTGCCAGGCGTCTGTTAATCTGGATATCTATTTGGTTTCCAAACACCAGCTGTTCTTCAAGGCCGCTGGGATAAAATCCTCCCCCCCGAGGAACACTCCTGATAGCCTCGCTCTTCGTCTCCCCCGCCTCTTCGTCTCCCCCCCCTCCCACCCTCCCTTCCCAGTCCTGAGATGTTGACTGTGGGACCTTGAGACTCTGGTGGACTGATTCAGGACTGGGATCCCCCCCAGGATGGACAGATAAGGCCTGTCGATGGCGCCACACGGGCGGCCTTCTGGGCTGCCTGTCTGGACACTGGACACATCCAAGTCTCAGCTGTCGTCTGTTGTGATTTGTTTTTTGTTATGACTGTTTTTCTGTGCTATGGGTTTTTTTGCTCTCCAGTGGTGCTGCGTGAGTTCAACACAGCAGCAATGGAGGTTTTTCTTTTCCCAATTTTTTCCTTGTGTGTGCTTTTATATGTGTTCATGTACCGGACCGGCTTATGTGTGTTGTTCTTTGTTAAGTGTGTGATGAGGCTGGTCAAGGTTTGCTCAGCCCTGCTAGTGACCTAGGGCAGGGATATACATCTGCAGCTGGTCCCCGGGCGCCAAAAAAGGCAACCTCTGCTCCTAACTGGCAATTAGGATGGGTAAAAATGCAGTAAACACATTTCATTGTGCAGGGAACATGTTCCTATGTGCATTTTTGAATCCTTGAATTAAGCGCAAATCGTGAGTGGCCGGTCGACGCAGGGAGCATTGTAGGTAGTGTAGTTCAGGTTCACTTTGCATGTTGCAGTGATTTGTCCACTTGACACAAAAACAAAACAGACTAATTTTAACATTATTTTATTTTATTTCTTTGTGGCTGTAATTTAATCGCCAAGACTCAGTGGGGGAGAGGAGCTCTCATGGCGCAGCTGTGTGTACAGAGGGAGGGACTTCTCTTCACGTTTGGACATTGTTTTGGATTTAAAATGTGGATTATTTCTTCAGATGAATCCCACTGAAACTAACAGGTAAGAATTTATATTTACTACGTGTATTTTACTCCGCCAGTCAATGCATTAATGGATGTATTTCAGTTGTTTAAGCCACAGGGTTCAAAATGTGTGAAAAAAGCAGCAGCTTTTAGCTCGTAAATGATGATGTATCTAATACCGATATAAACTATGACTTCTAATACTGTGTGTTACTTCTTTTGAAAGATGATGACAGTGTTAGGGGTTTTATTTTTTTATGTATTCATTTTTCATGTGTTCTTTGTGTTTGTGATCCTTGAATTTACCCAGAAGCCCCTGCGTCGCTTAAAGTGAAACTGGTTTATCAGAAGCCGACAGTGTAATCCAGGGGTGGGCAACGAGGGCCGAGACAGTGCAGGTTTTCCTTGCAACCAGTCACCTCATCAGGTGGGTTGCTGATGAGCTTCTCCCCTGAACATAAACACCTGATCTTTAATGAAATCACCTGCTAAGACACCTGATCTTTAATGAAATCACCTGCTGAGGTGATTGGTAGAAGGAAAAACTGCAGTGTTTCGGCACTTCATGGCACATGATTGCCCACCCCTGGTGTAATGTGATGTGGCCGCATCCAAATCAATACTAATAGTTATCGGTTATCGGTTATCTGTAATAAAGATACATTTTTAGCAGTTTATTGGTTTACCGTCATAAAAGATAACTTTTCATTTATCTGATTAATGGTTATCGAAGCTAACTTTTTGGTTACCTGTGCCCACCACTGTATATGTTTATATGTATGAGCCCTGAGATAGACTGGCAGCCTGTCCAGGGTCCAGGGTGTACCCCGCTTCTTGCTCAATGACTGCTGGGATAGGCTTCACTGGAATAAGCGGGTTTAGAAAACAGAAGAATGGATAGTTCTGTGAGGAGTGACTTGCTTTTGGAGACCGCCTCAAGGAACTACAGGTTTTGGCACTTGTGCATCGGCTTCATTTTTTTAGGACTGGAAGTTGCTGCTTGGTAACATTTTGGAAAAATGTATGCTTGGTTCTTTTTTTTGCATTTGTCACTTGTGTATGGAGTGAGAGGCAATCTGTGGTGAAAAAGGTGAAATTCTGTGAAACGTCTCATCTGTCCTCATCCGGCCTCTTTCTTTTGAGGCTGTCATTATGTAAATTTTGGGGTCTGTGTGAGGCGTACCCGCTCAGAAAAATCTGTTCAAAGGAACCTGCTTCAAATCATAATATAGATATGACTGGTAATCTGACAGCGTGCACAGACTAAAGTGTTTTAAGCATAGCTGCAGAGCTGAAGGTTTGATGCTGCTGGTGGTGAAAAAGGAAAAAAAAAAATCCTCAGGTGTGTTTTCCTGTCAAGACAGTTTTCCACCCAAATTCACAGACAAACTAAATGAGTCACTCGTTGAGAAAGTGAAATATCTTTCAGCTAAAGAAACAAATATTTTCCCAGGAGTTGTAGGCCTCGAGCTCAAAGGCGTCTTCACACTTGGTCTTACCGGACGGGTTTTTCTGCACACAAAATCTATTTTCATAAAGACTTTATAAAGTCTGGCACAGTCACAGGAACGAAAAACACACACACACACACATACATACAAGGAAATCTTTCCAAAAAGTGGATCCTCAGAGGCACCAGAGAACATAAAAATGGTACAACGTTAGGAAATTCCGCCTCGCTATAAACACAAAAAAAGTGGTGTTTGGTGACTTTGCCGTGTGGCAGGAATGCAAATTGGACCTTCAGGATCACGGCTCACGGTGCTCCTGGCATGCTGGGGCACAGCAGCCCTTTGCCGTGTTAAACCAGAGCGCTGCTGCCAATCTGACAAGGTCAGCTGTTTGCAGCTTGAGTTTAAAACTGCAGTTGACCCAACATTTTGATGACAAATAGTTAAACTGATTATTTTCATTCTTAATTCATCCTTATTTGTGTGATTAAATAAGTAAGTCCCTTCGGCTGCTCCCTTGTTTGCACTCGGGGTCGCCACAGCAAATCCAAGGTGGATCTGCATGTTGAATTGGCACAGGTTTTACGCCGGATGCCCTTCCTGATGCAACTCCACATGACATGGAGAAATGTGGCAGGGGTGGGATTTGAACCCGGAACCTTCTGCACTGAAACCAAGCGCATTAACCACTTGGCCACCACCCCTGCTATTTGTGTTATAAATGTTTAATCTTAATGTTTGTTTGAGCAAAATGTGTTTTCAAGGTGTCACTAAAGGAGCGTGATGGCCTGCAGAGAATATTTCATGCATTTAGGAGGTGCCCAAAACTAGATTAAAGATTAGAGGTGACAGGGCCTTTGCGGCGGCTGCCCCCAGGCTATGGAACAGTCTCCGCTTTCATATTAGATCAACCCTTGCGACTTTTAAATCCTCACCTCTTTTCTACGGCGTTCCCCAAATGAGCTAGTGCAATTTTTATTTTCTTTTATTCCATTTTTATTTTATTTTACTTTTTTATTGTCTGCTGTAATTTTTACTGTTGTTTTTAAGTCTTATTTATTTATTACTGGGCATAACCCGGTGTCCATTTTTATTGTGTAGCACTTTGGTCAACTGCCATCGTTTTAAATGTGCTTCCAAAATAAAGTTTGAGTTGAGCTGAATTTCTCTTCCTGACAAATCCTGTTTCTTCTTTTCTTTTAAATTGTTCATACATGTAGTTACATTAGGGGACGTGGCCAAGTGGTTACTGCACTTGGTTTCAGTGTGGAAGGTTCCCAGTTCAAACCCCACCCCTGCCACATTTCTCCATGTAATGTGGAGTTGCACCAGGAACGGCATCCGGCGTCAAACTTGTGCCAATTCAATATGCAGATCCACCCTGAATTTCCTGTGGCGACCCCGAGTGAAAACGAGGGAGCCGCCGAAGGGACTTACTTACATGCAGTTACATTATTAGATTAGATAGAACTTTATTGATTCCTTGGGAAGAATGTATCATTTGCACAAATGTACACACAAACCGCCAAAATGGCAGACTTGGGACACCCCCGTTTTTTGGACCGTTGTTTAACTGGTATCAATAATCTGATGTGAACAGGACCAACACATTCATACAACATTCAGTCACGTTAACACTCGAGTCTGACCGATATAATGATCGACCCATGTGAGCTTTTCACAGACATAAGTATTGGTGTTATTTTTGCTGATATGAAAACTTTTATTTTACAGAATGGCTGGGACCCCCAGCAGCCCTTGGTCACATTAGGTAAAAGAGACAGAGGCAAAGCAACCAGCTACTATTATTTTCAATCAGAATGAGTGTTTTTTACAGCAACAAACAAGTGGTTGCTATCCTGCTTGTTTTATGCAAATTCGAATGATTATAAGATGATGACTGCCAATGAGTGAAGGTAGCGCAATGGCAGCGTGACATATGTTGGTTGGTTACTGGTTATATTCATAGATATTCATAATAAAGTTCACATTTAAAATATAAAACATTAAGCATCAACTACATTTCCTTGTCACAAGGCTTTGAAAACAAAATGTTAGGAATCGTTGCAGTTTGGTTTTTTTGTTTTTTTTTGTTTTTTTTAAGTATACATAGGAAGATATACCAGCATTAAAAATTTTTCAGTCTCTAATATCGGTATCGTATCAGCCCCAAAAATCCATATTGCTCGGACTCTAGTTAAAACCCAATTCTACTGCATGAAAGGCAGAAACAGTATTCCAGACAATCTGTGACTTCACTGTGCAACAAACAAGAACCTGGTCATCTGTGTGTGTGTGTGTGTGTGTGTGTGTGTGTGTGTGTGTGTGTGTGTGTGTGTGTGTGTGTGTGTGTGTGTGTGTGTGTGCGCATGCATGCGCACAGACCGTACCATGTGACTGATCCTCCATGTGTCCCAGAGTTTCGATCTGCTCCACCAGGTCATTGGAGTTCCACTGACTCATGCCCAGCAGAATGGCGCTCTTTCCCTCCATAACATCTGCTGAGACACACAAACACAAATATTTCAGATTTATTCGTGTACAAATTATGACACGTGGCACACACCCTCACAGGTTTTTTGTTTCTGCCTGATTAAAACTGGATCTGCACTCACTGGGATTGATTGACAGCTCTGTCACTCTCCTGTTTGTTTGGTTGTACTCCAAAACCCACCAGCACAGTGTGGAAAGGACAAGGCATCAGCTCAGCACACAAAGCAGCACACGCTGCCTCTGCCAACAGAAATCAATGGTGTATACAGCAAATAAACAAGGCAGCAAAAGTTCTAACTGCATACTAACCATGTGTACCATGGGTCTGGAAAGTATTCACAGCACTTTTTTCCACATTTTGTTATGTTACAGCCTTATTCCAAAATGGATTAAATTAATTTTTCCCCCTCAAAATTCTACACACAATACCCCATAATGACAATGTGGAAAAAGTTTGAGATTTTTGCAAATTTATAATAATAATAATAATAATAAAAAACTAAGAAATCATATGTACATAAGAATTCACAGCCTTTGCCATGAAGTTCAAAATTGAGCTCAGGTGCATCCTGTTCCCACTAATCATCCTTGAGATGTTTCTACACCTAAATTGAAGTCCACCTGGGGTAAATTCAGTTGTATAAGGTCCCACAGTTGACAGTGCATGTCAGAGCACAACCCAAACATGACGTCAAAGGAACTGTCTGTAAACCTCCAAGACAGGATTGTCTCAAAGCACAAATCTGGGGAAGGGTACAGAAACATTTCTGCTGCTTTGAAGGTCCCAATGAGCACAGTGTCCTCCAGTATCCATAAACGGAAGAAGTTCGGATCCACCAGGACTCTTCCTAGAGCTGGCTGGCTGTCTAAACTGAGGGATCGGGGAGAAGGGTTTTAGTCATGGAGGTGACCAAGAATCTGACTGTCACTCTGTGTGTGTCCAGAAGGACAACCATCTCTGCAGCAATCCACCAATCAGGCCTGTATGGTAGAGTGGCCTGACAGAAGCCAGTCCTTAGAATAAGGCGCATGGCAGCCCACCTGGAGTTTGCCTAAAGGTACCTGAAGGACTCTCAGACCATGAGAAACAAAATTCTCTGGTCTGATGAGACACAGATAGAACACTTTGGCATGAATGTCAGGTGTCATGGTTGGAGGAAACCAGGCACCATCCCTACAGTGAAGCATGGTGGTGGCAGCATCATGCTGTGGGGATGTTTTGCAGCGGCAGGAACTGGGAAATTAGTCAGGATTGAGGAAAAGATGAATGAAGAAATGTACAGAGACATCCTGGATGAAAACCTGCTCCAGAGCGCTCTTGATCTCAGACTGGGGCCATGGTGTTGTATGGCTGGGGGGCCTGGCTGCCTTTTTGTTTCTGTCTTTTGTTTTTCCTTCCAGGTGGCTTGCATTTGGGACTGAGTGGCTGTGTAGCTGAGTTTATCAGGACCTCACCCTGATCACCTGCGGCTCGTCAGGACTCACAGCTGTGGTGCATCTACATGGATTGGAACATGGTGGCATTTAAGACTGGAGTACACAGTGTGTATTTGCCAGAGACTCGACCTTGTGACCAGACGGGTGAGATCGTCGTCTTGAGAGCCATCTCATCATCAGTGGATGCAGAGAACGTCCAGGTTTGATGCATGGTCTGTGAAAGAGGAGGGGGTGAGGTCTCACGCTCGTCAGCACACTTCCTGAGGTACGTTAGATTTTGTGACTAACATTTATACAGTCAGTAAATATGGTGTCCCTCACACCTTATTATATTGAGCTGTATGTAGTCGTTTAATCAGCTTCCACTGCTGTGGAGTTTTGTGAACAGGGTGTTCTATGCCTGCAGGGTGGGAAGCTGATTAGTAATTAAGCCAGGAAGTGTTTGCTGTTTGTACACCTTTGAGCGGTCCCTCTGTGTGTTGAGTGTGGACTCACATGATGATTTCTTCTTTCACAGACTCGGTTTGTCGTGGCCACCTGGGGGGTGTCGGCGGGGTCCTTGGGTCCGAACTGGTTCTGGCTCCGGACCGTTTTGTGCTGCTGGGAGCACACCGCAAATCCACCACGCCAGACCGCGCACTTTTATATTTATCACAGCACTGTTATGTTCATTAAATTCTGCTATCCTTTGTACCGTGCTCTGCTTATTTTATACTGGGTCCTTCAAACACTGGTCGGTTCTCCGGGCTGCGTCCGACACATAACACATGGTTCATCTTTCAGCAGGGCAATGACCCTAAGCACACAGCCAAGATATCAAAGGAGTGACTTCAGGACAACTCTGTGAATGTCCTTGAGTGGCCCAGCCAGAGCCCAGAACTGAATCTGATTGAACATCTCTGCAGAGATCTGAAAATGGCTGTGCACCGACGCTCCCCATCCAACCTGATGGAGCTTGACAGGTGCTGCAAAGAGGAATGGACAACACTGCCCAATGATAAGTGCACCAAGCTTGTAGCATCATATTCAAGAAGACTTGATGCTGTAATTGCGGCCAAAGGTGCATCAACAAAGTATTGAGCAAAGGCTGTGAAAACTTACGAACATGTGAATTCTCAGTTTTCTATTATTAATTAATTAGCAAAAAAATAAAAAAAACATTTTTCATGTTGTCATTATGGGGTGTTGTGAGTAGAATCTTGAGGGAAAAAAAATATTTTACTCCATTTTGGAATAAGGCTGTAACATAACAACATGTGGAAAACGAGAAGTGCTGTGAATACGTTCCGGGTGCACTGTAAGGTACAACACCCCAACCAAGGCAATAATGACCAACCAGCATCACTGCCAGTAACCGACAGAGGAGGAGTTTTATGTATGGGTCTGTACAGATCTTTGTGATGTCATGAAGCCAATGTGGCTATTAACAATCCTTAATGTGCACAAATGTTTCAGTACAAAAGTCCATGACTCACACAACAGAATCACATTTAAACCATATTTTCATGGCACTTAACTTCTGTCTTCACATGAAATTAAACTTGTGCATCCATAAGAAAAGTGAATGGCAGATATTTGATGCACACAGCGCAGCAGAATAGAAAAAAAGCAGAGCTGCCATCCTTCATGTTAAAGGCAGTAAACACCCCACTGTGACTTTTATCGTTCTTTACCAACAATGTGTAAAGTCCACAGCATCGTATGGCGTCAACCAAAAAGATCAGCTACCTTCACCATCTCCAAAATGTTTAGCTGCATTCAGTATTCCAAGGCCTGACTGATACAAAACCTCTGCCTGACAGACTGATGTGGTTCTGCACGGCCTGACCTTTTGGATCACACAGAAACAGCTCTGCTGGTCACAGTTTGTCACTATCTGCTGCGACTCCCTCCCTCTGCTCCATCTACCCTCGGGTCACAGAGTGCTGAGACCAACATAATGAGATAGCGACATAAAAGAGACAAGCATGCCCAGAGAATGAAATGCAGAGGAGTGGAAGAACAGACAAAAAGAGAAGAAAATGAAATGCATATTGCACTGGAATAAAGGTGTGCAGGGTGGGCAAAAAAACAAAACAAAAACAGAATGCTAAGCAGGGCTAAACCAAAGCCTGAGAAAGCAAGTTCCTCCTGGAGAGGAGGTGTTCAGAGGAGCAGCTCTGAGAAATAAAATGCATGATCTGGAAAAAAAACTCCAACTGTGCAGTTATTGTACGTATGTACCTTTGATAGATAATTTTGGTACATATGTAAATTTTGCATATTGCAACATTTATGCTCCATTTACGTACCTAAATCTGCCAGTGCATGTCCAACAGTGTAACTGTCACTACCCAGATACTCCATGTGTCCTTAATGTTAACACAGATGTCGTGCAAAAGATCCACTATAGAGGGCACTGCAGATTCACTTGAAAATGGAGATGATCAAAGAAGTTATTGTAATGTCTGTATGTCAAAAGGACTGCCCTGCATGTTTTCCAACTGTCCCTGCACCACCCACCACTAATTAACTAAGTCAGGTGTATCCAGACCTTACTCATGTAGCACTTTGACTTCAATTGCCAGTATGTTATAATTTAGCAGTAAATAAATAAATTAATTTGAACTGAACATTTGTTAAAATATCAATATCTACTTGCATACACCATGCTGGTCTGTGGCGAAATGCTGCTGTTTGTATCACAGCAGGATTCAATAAGACTATGTTGCTGCAACTTTGGACAATGGGAAGCGATGTCAAGTGGTCTTGTCTTCTGTCTTGTCTTTAAGCATTCAGTGCAGAAGCTGCAGCTTCACCACATGTCATCGGTGCTAGTTTTTACCAAGAGAGTGGCTGTAACGGTCGTATGGCAAATGTGCTCCAATAAACGTTACCCGTTCAAAAAATATCATTAAAAGTAGAAACACAGATTTACATGAGAAACATGAAAAGTGCTCATTAACAGTGACCGATTATTGACATTTTCAGAATCAATTCAGAATCGTCCACATCACGATGCATCTAAGAATCTAGTCCCCCGCCCACTCTTATGGCCTGCCTGCAGTTCATTCATAGCCCACTAGAGTACCACAGACCACACTTTGGGAATCACTGTTTTAAGGTTTTACAAGGTATGGACAAGGTTTAAAAAATGACCTTCTGGGATATTTTGAAGAGGAGGAAGCGTAACCAGGAGCATCTTCTTACTATTTAAAAATAACAGGAAGCATAATTTCAAGTGATTCTATGCTATATACACTGAACTCTATGTGAAGGAGATGTGTGCATGATGCAAATGGTGGTCACACCAGATACTGACTGATTTTCTCCCTGCCACCCCCCCATACAGCAAAACTGCACAATTCAGAATGGCCTTTTATTGTGGCCAGCCTAAGGCACACCTGTGCAATAATCATGCCGTCTAATCAGCATCTTGATATGCCATACCTGTGAGGTGGGATGGATTATCTCGGCAAAGGAGAAGTGCTCACTAACAAATTTAGACAGATCTGTGAACAATATTTGAGAGAATATTGTTATATATATTGTTATATATTGTTTTGTGTATATTTTCTATATACAGAAAAGACCTTTTGTGTATATAGAAAATGTTTTAAACCTTTGAGTTCAGCTCATGAAAAATGGGAGCGAAAACAAAAGTGTTGTGTTTACATTTTTGTTCAGTGTATTACGACCAACTCAGACTAAGATCTCAGTCCAGACCAATGAAGTGAAAAGGCACAAAAATATATGAAATGCGGAAATAATTAGAATAAAGAGAATTATCCAGCTTCAGGGAAAACGCAAGGAAACAGCATTAAAATCAAATTAGAGGAGAGTAGAACAGAAGTGTCAGATCTGCCTGCAGCAGGCAGCCTCGAGGGAGAGAAAAGAGAAATCTCTTAGAAATCTTCTTTAAACTGACAGCTCACTGAGCAACACTGCAATTTCTAAACGATGAGGAAATAAGTTCAAATGACCTCTGCACTCATCACATTTTTCAGCGTTTTTCTGTTCCAACAGTAGGTGCAGCAGCAGAATTACACAGACGGTGGCATGATTTTAAAGCTTCTATGAGGAAGGACGACATTGCAAAGACAATCTCATCTTGCAACATAGTTTCAACAGAGTATGTCTGTCAGATAAGTAGATTATCCAATATGGTTGGGTTTCAAAAAGCCAAAACGTACATTACAGGAAGGCAAGACATATTCCAAGGTTTTGGAAATGCAGCGAGTGAAGGAGCCCTCCTCTACAGTATTTGAACATAACTCAAAATCAATAAACTATCTTGTAATTAGACATTGGTTCCTTTGATGGACCAGATCAATTAAAAACACCAGCTTTGTTTTGCTTATATAATATCACCATATTATGTAATAGCACCACAATATCTCCATGGACGTGGAGGACATGGTTGGAATTTGGACAAGTTCAAAAAATACACAGCGAGGATGAGGTGAAATCAGATTTTAAGGTTCTGCTACTAGTCTTTAAAATTGTACACGGACTGGCACCTCCTACCTAGCTGACCTAATTAAACCTTACGTACCTGCCTGGGCTTTGCGTTCTCAGGGTGCAGGACTACTTTGTGTCCCGAGGGTGAATAAGAAGTCTGCGGGTCACAGAGCTTTCTCTTATCGTGCCCCTGTTCTGTGGAATGATCTCCCTGCGTCAATAAAACAGTCACATTCTGTGGAGACTTTCAAGTCCAGACTTAAGAGGCAGTTATTTTCCCTTTTGTATGGCTAGCATACTGGCATAGTATAGTTCTATGCTTTTTACTCTTTTAATTCATTTTATTAGGAAACGGAGCGGGCCGCGGCCTCAACTTTACCTAAATTCTGGGTCTTTTGGTGAAGCTTATGGCTAGTGGCCGATGATCACCTTAGTATTTCCTGGTTTTCTTGTTGTTTAATGCTGACAAATTATGCTGTATTTCTTGTCTTTCTGATGCCTGAGTCTGTTTAAGGTGCAGCTCCATCCAGAGATGGGTGTGGTATTTGTACTGGAGACCCTCCTGTCCTGTGCACCAACAGCATTTCCTGTATATTTGTTTTGTGAATTGTTCTGTAATTTATGTTTGTATCATGGCTCAAGCAGAGAGTCGCCCCTTTGAGTCTGGTCTGCTTGACGTTTCTTCCTCAGAGGGAGTTTTTCCTTACCACTGCTGCTCTGGGGGTTAGTAAGGTTAGACCTTACTTGTGTGAAGCACCTTGAGGCAATTTTGTTGTGATTTGGCGCTATATAAATGAAAATAAAATTTTAAAAAATTTGAGGTTGAATCAAGACACAGCAAGAGCTAAATATGAATGAAGTAATGACTTCATTGACATGATGTAATTAAACCTAATAGGGACTTCACTGACAGTACAACTGTCTGTGGACTGCTTTGTGAATTAAAATGTGCCAGTCCTTGTCCATGGAACTGAAGCACAGCCTAAATAAGTCAATCTAAATAATAATTATAATAATAATTCTCCTCTGTGCTGTTTTTTCTGACTGTAATTTAATGTTAAACTGAAATGTGGTCACAAGAAAACTTGCTGAATGAATGAAAAAATACAGGGCTTGGGACAATATGAGGACACAGTTAAAATGAAAGTAAGAATGTACGTAGAATGTTGTATGAATGAATTACGCATGTGATCATGCACTTGGGAAGAAATTAGTGTGAATGTGTTAGGCACTGTGAGAACATGGCAGAATCAGGATGATGTACAAACTTGAAAAAGGCACATTTTTCCACTTTGACCATGTTCCTGTTGCATTCATCAAAAGTTTCAGGATGCAGTACAATCTTCATGGTCTTCAATAGACCAAGAGCCATTTGTGTTCTGTAACACTGAAGATTCACTGCAATCGAAAATTCCTCCTCCGCCACCTTCTCGATTGTGACACTGTGACGGCTGAAAAAGTCACAGTAGCCACAGCTACAGCATCACCACATATGACAAAGAGGACACACCAGTGACAACTTGTACTAACATGATGTCACATAAAAACCATGGGATCAACAAAAACGTCATGTTTGAAGAGCAAATGCAAAAGTCACAAAAAGCATCACTGGAATAAATAATGACACAGACATCTTTATGAAAGAAATCAGAGGGATAGCGCATTCCATGAGTTTCCTACATTTCAAATTTGCTGAAAATGTTCAAGAGCTGGATGCCTGTGCAGGAAGAAGAATGGTGAGGGAAACCACCAAGATACCTCTGAAGGATTTGGAAGCTTCTTTGGCTGTGATTGGAGAAACCACATCATGCAATGTAAGCCTGCTGCACCACCAGTCACACCTTCACGGTAGAGCAGAACAGTGAAGGATTTTCATACAAGAAAATAAATCAAATCTAAGCTTGAAGCGCCTATATGTCTTCAGACAAACTGTCAAATAATTTTCACTTCTTCCTTCTCTGTTCCTCTCTACCGTGATGCTGTATAATTGGTGATGCAACAAACAAATGTTGCACTGTGAACAATTTTTCTATAACCACAGAAGACAGTAAGAGAGTCATCATGGATATTGTCGTGGTGGCTTCCCTCACTAGTCTCCTTCTTGAATTTTCACCAAATTTTTCAGAACTGGCAAGCAGATTTGCCATACTCTCTACATTTCATAATGACTGATGTAAATTAAGTCCATCAAATTTCAGTGACATGGTAAAGTGTATTCATCCATTCCCTGACCTGTCTAAAGAAAACTTGCTGTAAAAATGATGATTTGTACAACCCCTGGCAATAATTATGGAATCACCGGAGTTTTTCCACGCTTGTCGGTGACGTCATTCGCCTGTGAGCACTCCTTGTGGGAGGAGTCGTCCAGCCCCTCGTCGGAATTCCTTTGTCTGAGAAGTTGCTGAGAGACTGGCGCTTTGTTTGATCAAAATTTTTTCTAAACCTGTGAGACACATCGAAGTGGACACGGTTCGAAAAATTAAGCTGGTTTTCAGTGAAAATTTTAACGGCTGATGAGAGATTTTGAGGTGATACTGTCGCTTTAAGGACTTCCCACGGTGCGAGACGTCGTGCAGCGCTCTCAGGCGCCGTCGTCAGCCTGTTTCAAGCTGAAAACCTCCACATTTCAGGCTCTATTGATCCAGGACATCATGAGAGAACAGAGAAGTTTCAGAAGAAGTCGGTTTCAGCATTTTATCTGGATATTCCACTGTTAAAGGAGATTTTTTTTAATGAAAGACGTGCGGACGGATTGCAGCGTCGGCTCGCAGCCGCCGCGACGCTCCGCCACAGGAAAAACACCTCTGTTGGAAGCCTTAAGGACAAGTTGGAACATGTCCAGCTGTTAAACAATTTCTCATATACTCACTCCACTGAAAGCCATCAAAAGCCGCCTGGATTTTACAAATGGTTATCAACACGGAGGTGTTTTTCCTCTGCCACCGCACCGCGTCGGCTGCGTCCCGACGCGCGGCCCCGTCCGCACGTCTTTCATTAAAAAAATCTCCTTTAACAGTGGAATATCCGGATAAAATGCTGAAACCGACTTCTTCTGAAACTTCTCTGTTCTCTCACGACGTCCTGGATCAATAGAGCCTGAAATGTGGAGGTTTTCAGCTTGAAACAGGCTGATGACGGCGCTTGAGAGCACTGCGCGACGTCTCATCAGCCGTTAAAATTTTCACTGAAAACCAGCTTAATTTTTTCGAACCGTGTCCACTTCGATGTACCTCACAGGTTTAGAAAAAATTTTGATCAAACAAAGCGCCAGTCTCTCAGCAACTTCTCAGACAAAGGAATTCCGACGAGGGGCTGGACGACTCCTCCCACAAGGAGTGCTCACAGGCGAATGACGTCACCGACAGGCGTGGAAAAACTCACGCATGCGCACGAGGGTTCAAGCATGTCTGACGTAAAAACATATGAATGAATCCATATAGTTTTTGAAAAAAAATAAAAAGGACCTATACTTTATTGACAGCCCTCGTATTTTAGGCAAACTTGATTAAAGCTAAAAACTACAAGCACATATTTATTTATGTTGAACTGTTTTGTGTGAGGCGCCTTGAGACAGCTTTTGTTGTGATTTGGTGCTTTATAAGCTTGAATTGAATTAAACTGAATTGACATATTGATTGCTTTATTTCAACTTTACTGTGATGGACTACAGAAGAAGAAAGATTATTAAAAAACTGTGTCACTGTCCAACTTGTGGGCTCCAGGCTGTTCACAAACAAACAAGCAAACAAGCAAACAGGGCGAAAGCATAACCTCCTCAAACTTCATTGGCAAAGGTAATGAATCAAAAAGCCAACACCATGAGTTTCCATTTGGACACAAACTCTCCAGTGGCCTCTTTTTTTAATTCATACAATCAAGTAATAATGTCATGGTCCTTTCCTGTTTTTAACCTTGTCTGTAGTTTGTGAGTTTTTCCCCCAGATGGCACACTCAGAGCTGAGACACACCTGCTGCACATCACCGCTCATCACCACCACACACCTGCTGTGAATAAGGGACTCTTCAACAGCAGGCTACTAAAACCCAGGCTTTCAGCTCATTCGGGGCCGGATTCTACACGTTGACTCTCCATGAGAAATCCGTGACCTTGTCTACGCTGTCGCTCCCTTGCACCTTGACATCAGAGCTTTCCACAGCTCATGTCAAGTTCCTGGTCTCGGCTCTGTGCATCACCTGGTCCCGGCTCTGAACATTCCAAGATCTCAGTTATTTTCAAGACTGGCTCTGAAACAGTTCAATTGTCAACCCCACTGAGGTCCTTAGTCTGGGTCTCATTAACATAAGATCACTAATCTCAAAATCATTGTTGATTAATGATCTAAATATTGATCATCATTTAGATATCATTGGGCTATGTGAAACCTGGCTGAAACCTACAGCTGTCCTCCCCTTAAATGAGGCCTGCCCACCAGCATATACATTTAGTCACGTCCCCTCCTGATGCGAAGCAAGGCAGGGGTGTTGCTCTTATTTATAAATCTAGGTTTAGCTTATTAGCTGTTGGGGGTCACAAATATAACTGGTTTGAGCATCTGATTCAATGCTCTGCTCAGGAGACTACACATTGTCAAGGGCAGAAGAATAAAAATCAGCCGTACTACTTTGTCACTGTATATAGGCCTCCTGGCCCATATTCTGAATTCTTAGATGAATTTGGTGTGTTCATCTCTAACTTGTCAACTAGTGCAGATAACATTCTGATCATTGTGCTTTAACGTTCATATAAATAAGCCTTCTGGTCCCCTCTCCAAATCATTTATGGAAATTGTAGATACATTAGGATTTTGGCAATGCATTCGGGACTCGAAGCACATTAGTGGAAATACCAAGGATATGGTTCTCGCAGGTGGTATTGCTGCCTTGTATATTGACATCATGCCTCTTAGATCAGTGGTCTCTGATCACTCACTTATTAAGTTTACAGTTTCGCTACTGTGTTTAGTGGAACAACAACCTTATATATCACTATGGCAATGCATCAACTCCTCAACTAAGACTGAACTCGAAGCTAGACTGCCTGATGTCTTAGCTTCACAATTGGGAAACACCCAATCAGTACACAGTCTTGTGGATAGTTTAAACTCAGTGCTCAAAACTACACTCGACATGATTGCGCCACCTTTGTTAAAACCTATCAGTTTGCTCTAAAATTCTGGAAAAAGTGGTGTCACGGCAGCTCGTGGACTACTGAGAATACTGAGAATGATCTCTTTGAGCCACTGCAGGCTGCTTTTAGAAAATATTATCCTTTACCAAAAAATAGTACTGATAAGTATATAAAAAGTAAACTAGAAGTATACTTGAAACAAACTTGCATATACTACTTTTTGGTAAGGGATTCCACAGAGACAGATCTCACTAAAGTGGTGAATGATCTGGTTGCAATGGAATCGGACACCACTATGGTTCTTGTGCTGGAAGATCTCAGTGCTGCATTTGATACCATGAATCATCATATTCTACTTGATAGGCTGGAAAATCATTTTGTGATTACTGGGAGTGCCCTTGAATGGTTGACGTCATACCTGACCAGTTGTTCTCACTGTGTTTTGTATAGTAACACTATTTCTAACCTTAGTAACATGAAATTTGGGGTTACACAGGGGTCCGTCTTAAGTCCCCTGCTTTTCTCCTTTTATATAGCACCCCTTGGGCACATATTGTGGCATTTTGGGATAACCTTTCACTGCTATGCTGATGATACTCAGTTATACATGCCGATAACGGCTGGTAATCCCATCCACATAAAATCCTTAGAAGATTGCCTTGCATCAGTGAGAAGTTGCATGTCTAGAAACTTCCTACTTTTAAACTCTGATAAGACTGAAATTATGGTTTTTGGTCCAGTGAGACATCGGTATCAATTTGACCAGTTAACGCTTAGCCTAGGCTCGTGTGTCATACATTACCCCAGAATTACCTTGGGGTAATTTTTAATCCTACAATTGTCCTTTGACCTCCACATTAGAAATATTACAACCCCAATTCTAATGAAGTTGGGACATTGTGTAAAATGTAAATAAAAACAGATTACAATGATTTGCAAATCCTGTTCAACCTATATTCAATTGAATACACCACAAAGACAATATATTTAATGTTCAATCTGATAAACTTTATTGTTTTTAATGCAAATATTTGGTCATTTTGAAATGGATACCTGCAACATGTTTCAAAAAAGCTGGGACAGTGGTATGTTTACCTCACCTTTAGTTCTAACAACACTCAATAAGCATTTAGGAACTGAGGACACGAGTTGTTGAAGCTTTGTAGGTGGAATTCTTTCCCATTCTTGCTTGATGTACAACTTCAGTTGTTCAACAGTCCGGGGTCTCCACTGTCGTATTTTGTGCATCATAATGCGTCACACATTTTCAATGGGCGACAGGTCTGGACTGCAGGCAGGCCAGTCTCGTACCCGCACTCTTTTACTACAAAGCCACGCTGTTGTAACACATGCAGAATGTGGCTTGGCATTGTCTTACTGAAATAAGCAGGGACGTCCCTAAAAAAGACGTTGCTTGGATGGCGGCATGTGTTACTCCATAACATGGATGTACCCTTCAGCACTGATGTGCCATCACAGATGTGTAAGTTGTCCATGCCATGGCCACTAACACACCCCCATACCATCACAGGTGCTGGCTTTTGAACGTTGTGCTGGTAACAATCTGGATGGTCTTTTTTCTCTTTTGTCCGGAGGACACGACGTTCATGATTTCCAAAAGCAATTTGAAATGTGGACTCATCAGACCACAGCACACTTTTCCACTTTGCGTCTGTCCATTTCAAATGAGCTCGGGCCCAGAGAAGGCGGTGGCGTTTGTGGATGTTGTTGATGTATGGCTTTCGCTTTGCATGGTAGCGTTTTAACTTGCACTTGTAGATGTAGCAACGAACTGTGTTAACTGACAATGGTTTTCTGAAGTGTTCCTGAGCCCATGCAGTAAGATCCTTTACACATTGATGTCAGTTTTTAATGCAGTGCCACCTGAGGGATCGAAGGTCACTGGCATTCAATGTTGGTTTTCGGCCTTGCCACTTACATGTAGAAAGTTCTCCAGATTCTCTGAATCTTCTGATTATATTATAGACTGTAGATGATGGAATCCCTAAATTCCTTGCAATTGAATATTGAGAAACATTGTTCTTAAAGTGTTGGTCTGTTTTTTCATGCAGTTGTTCAGAAAGTGGTGATCCTCGCCCCATCTTTGCTTGGCTGAGCCTTTTGGGGATGCTCCTTTTATACCCAATCATGACACTCACAATTAGTGTCCTCAGTTCCCAAACATTTATTGAGTGTTGTTAGAAGAAAAGGTGATGTAACACAGTGGTAAACATACCACTGTCCCAGCTTTTTTGAAACATGTTGCAGGCATCCATTTCAAAATCAGCAAATATTTGCACAAAGACAATAAAGTTTATCAGTTTGAACATTAAATATGTTGTCTTTGTGGTGTATTCAGTTGAATATAGGTTGAAGATGATTTGCAAATCATTGTATTCTGTTTTATTTACAATTTACACAACGTCACAACTTCACTGGAATTGGGATTGTACAAGGACTGCTTTTTCCACCTGCAAAATATTGCAAAGATTCATCCCATCCTGACTATGGCTGATGCTGAGACCCTGATCCATGCAATTATCTCTTCTAGATTGGACAAGTGCAATGTTTTATTTTCTCGTTTACCGCAGTCCAGCATCAGGTCTCTCCAATTGGTTCAAAATGCTGCAGCCAGACATTTGACACGAAGCAGAAAGTTCGAACACATTACACCCATTTTGGCATCCCCTTCATTGGCTTCCTGTCCCAGTGAGATCAGATTTTAAGGTTCTGGTACTAGTCTATAAAATTGTTCATGGACTGGCACCTCCCTACTTAGCTGACCTAATTAAACCTTATGTACTGGCCCGGGCTTTGCGTTCTCAGGGTGCAGGACTACTTTGTGTCCCTAGGGTGAATAAGAAGTCTGCAGGTCATAGAGCTTTCTCTTATCGTGCCCCTGTTCTGTGGAATGGTCCTCCTGCTTCAATAAAACAGTCAGATTCTGTGGAGACGTTCAAGTCCAGACTTAAGACACACTTATTTTCCCTTTCGTATGGCTAGCATACTAGCATAGTATAGTTCTATGCTTTTTACTCTTTTAATTCTTTTTATTAGGAAACGGCGCGTGCTACGGCCTCAACTTTACCTAAATCTTGGGTCTTTTAGTGAAGCTTCGGGCTAGTGGCCAGCAATAACCTTAGTATTTCCTGTTTTTCTTGTTGTTTAATACTGACAAATTATACTGTATTTCTTGTCTTTCTGATGGCTGATTCTGCTTTTTTCTCTCTGTTTAAGGTGCAGCTTCATCCAGAGATAGGTGTGGTATTTGTGCTGGAGACCCTCCTGTCCTGTGCACCAACAGTAATTCCTGCATATTCGTTTTGTGAATTGTTCTGTAATTTATGTCTGTAGCATGGCCCAAGCAGAGGGTCAACCCTTTGAGTCTGGTCTGCTTGAGGGTTCTTCCTCAGAGGGAGTTTTTTCTTACCACTCCTGCTCTGGGGATTAGTAAGGTTAGGCCTTACTTGTGTGAAGCGCCTTGAGGCAACTCTGTTGTGATTTGGCGCTATATAAATGAAAATAAATTGAAATTGAAATTGGTTACGCAACCTGCACCTTCCTATTTTCCACCGCCATGAGCAGGGTGACTCTCTACTCTGCAGGCACACCCAGTGTAGCATTATTATATCCTCATTGTAAATAAATATCTTTTCTTTCACACCAGCTCTGTTTCCTTGCTCCCAGCATTTGGGTCCATAGCCTGAACCAGTCCAGTTCTAACTGTAACAAATAAACTTGCATTTTAACAGAGTCATGCTTTTTGCAGCTCCCTGCAGATAACAACAGAACAGAAGTCGATGCTTGAGTCATAATAAAAATAAATAAATAAATAAAAAAGGAGAGATTTTTCACCATGTTGTGCTTATGCCATTTTACATTTGCAGCAACAAATGTAAAACTGCAGGAGAGTCAAAGGTAGTGCTGGAAAAAAATACCAGCAGTGTGACGGATAGAAGAGAGGCATTTTTCATCTTTATGAACACAGGCCAGTGAAGAGCAGTGAAATTGATCTGATTAATTCAGATGACATACGGAGAGAAAGTAAAAGGAAATGAAGGAATACCCCCTGCTGCTGGTGCTCACCGCTCAAACTCACACTAATCTACAAGTATGAGCTTTGTAAAGAATCCATCTCGCAAGAAGCATGTTTATAAGATGACACAGCACTGTAACTGAGAGGGGAGTAATTTCATAAATCTGAACCTCTTATTGCCTGAAATGTCATTTATCATCATAAATAAACAATGAAGAATTGTCACTGAATAAAGCTTGGACAAAAATTTAAATAGCAAATGGAGAGAGAGCATTACTCTGTTAAAATATAAGTTTATTACTTGATTGCATGAATAAAAAATCCATGACAGATGGAAAAACCCAACAATACAAAACTCAAAAACACAGCTAAACTGGCCCCAATGGGGTGAACCGCCACAGAAAAACATTAAAGAATAAAAAAAAAAAATCATGCTGAAATAAAAATGCCTACAGACTGCATTTATTTTAGAACAATTTTAATAGTTTAAAACGCATCAGCTATCACTAAAATACGTATAATGTTTGGTCAGCAGTTTTGGACTTATCCCTCTGCTTTGCAGTAGGAACAGAGAACATTTCTAGTGCGTGCAGACTGTGTGACTGCTCTCAAGCCAGTCACAGAAATGTTTACATTTCCTGGAATTCAGAACATTAAATAGCAACAACCATACAGCCTCATATGTATTTTTGTTAGTGTAAAGTATCAGTCTTGCAGCAAATAATTGAATCTAAATGAATTTCATTGTATTTTCAGTGCTTCTCTACCAGGTAACTGTCAAATCACATTTTTCTTTTCACAAATATGGAAATGATAGTTAAATATACCATTAAAGCGCATAGTTTTACGCAAATGGTATCCAAAATTTTTCACTGGCCTCGCAGCCGGCTAGGCTGGAAACCAGTAAGATTTCCTTTAATTGCTCCCAAAATCCCTGGCGCCGCCCCTGGTGCTAATCAAAGCAGCATCATCGCCTTTTAACTTTTTTAGCATACGAGGTCTATTAGAAAAGTATCCGACCTTATTATTTTTTTCAAAAACCATATGGATTTGAATCACGTGTGATTACGTCAGACAAGCTTGAACCCTTGTGCGCATGCGTGAGTTTTTCCACGCCTGTCGGTTGCGTCATTCGCCTGTGAGCAGGCTTTGAGTGAGGAGTGGTCCACCCCCTTGGCGGATTTTCATCGTCAGGAAATGGCGGAATGATTTGGGCTTTTTTTCCATCAGAATTTTTTCAGAAACTGTTAGAGACTGGCAGCTGGAAACCATTAGAAAAATTTATCTGGCTTTCGGTGAAAATTTTACAGGCTTCACAAAGAATAAGGACTGTTACTACAGCTTTAAGGACGCTCGGCGCGCCGCGCTCCATGCCGCCATCGAGAGCCACAAACCACCGGATCATTTCTAAATGGATGGCCCTGTGGATCCGAGACCGTTGTGTGCACTTTCTCTGGTTATCACAAGAGCTGGACATCAACCATTTTCCGGCAGATTTCACTTTTAACAAGAGATTGTGTCATGGAAAGCTGAGCGGAGGCTTTGCGCGTCACGACCGATTTGCTGATGGAGCGAGACAAAGGAACACCTCCGTTTTGGTCTCACAGGACGGCTTTGAGATGGCGTTCAGACAGCTGTCAGTGGTTTTTCCATGGAGTGATTATCCGAGAAATTGTGGATGTGCCTGGACATACCAGAACATGTCCCGTGAGGCTTCATCACGGCATTGCTTTGCGCCATGCGGCACCGCCATGACGCACGGAATTCCTCCGCACGTCTGTCTCAATGTGCCGAAAAAGTGCTGATGTCCATGTCTTTTCACAATTCCTGTGCTAGTCAGACGACGTCCCGGATAAAACACAGCGTCCAGTTTGGAAATGAACGGCACATTCCACTGTTACAGGAGTTTGTGTCATGGAAAGAGGAGCCACACAGCCGCATTGAAAAAATTCTGATGGAAAAAAAGCCCAAATCATTCCGCCATTTCCTGACGATGAAAATCCGCCAAGGGGGTGGACCACTCCTCACTCAAAGCCTGCTCACAGGCGAATGACGCAACCGACAGGCGTGGAAAAACTCACGCATGTACACGAGGGTTCAAGCTTGTCTGACACAATCACACGTGATTCAAATCCATATGGTTTTTGAAAAAAATAATAAGGTCGGATACTTTTCTAATAGATCTCGTATTTTGCACTCCACAAACACTTTATAATGAGAGCAAATTAATTAATGTAGAAATAAGCACAACTAACATTGAGTTAAGACTGTGTTTAGTAATTATTTTTTTCTGTTCACTAAGGTATTAATTTATAGATATAATAATTTACTAAGATACTGAACACCGTTACCTCTTCACTGATTGTTGTTTCAAGGTGTATCGCCACTGGGATTTTTAAGATTTCAGTTATTAAAAAGACTTTTCTTTGGCACCACTATAATTTTATTCCTTAGCCTTTAAATAAGGGATTCATAATATAACATTGCCAACATGTCTGGAAAAAATGAATAATTAATTACACTGAAGGGGAAAAAAAAAAAAGTCAAACAGACAAACGGCCACAAACTCCTTTCAGTAAATATCTTTTCTTTCACACCAGCTCTGTTTCCTTGCTCCCAGCATTTGGGTCCACAACCACAACCACAGACTGTATATGTAGTGACCATAGCAACACCAGATCACGTGCAGCTTTCCTCCAAATTATATGAGGAATGCTAGGAAGTACAGCCAATCAGAGTTGAGAAAGGCAGACAGACGTTAGCTAGTTGCTCGCTCCAACAAAATAAACCAAGATGGCGGAAAACACTCACCTTATTTATTTTGTCAAAATTAGCAAGACAAACACTTCAAAATCTAAAAATGCTGTTTTTGAAACTAGATTAACACCCCTGAAGCGATTTACAAGACATCTTACGTGCACACCCAAGGAATGCGCATCACGCAAGGTTAAAGATAAATTCAAAACCTCACGTGCACAAGCGCTTTGTCCAGTAGACACCATTAAAAGGCAAATAAAGTATTCACCATGGAGTTGGCCAAAGGTAAATATGTTCTTTTATTTAAAATAAGCTGTAATTTTGCAGCACAATACAAAAATAAACCTACATTATAATGCTTGGATTTCGGTAGAAACTAAATTGTTTCATCCTTATTGTGAAGTGTTTTAACCAATAAGTAAGGGAACCTGAATGGTCTCCAACATGAGTGAAGCCAGAGGAGAGCAGTCGGCTGAAGTGGCCGTACGCTGACCTTTACTATGAAGCCATTACATCAGGCGGATTCAGAACGGAACCCCACAGTTTAAGGGGTCATAGGTTACAAAAACAGAGGACTATACTTACAGCATATTTCATCAGAACAAGCTGGAAGGGACACTGACAGACCAAAGCAGACAAAATATACCCGTGGCTTTCAACCACCTACACGAGGAGGTGGAACCAGAAAAAGGGTCAGATTATGAGGATAATGTCGTTGGCATTGTAAAAGCTGTACAGGTTTCTTGCCACTGAGATTTTTAAAAATGTATTTATTTTGCTTGCTACTGTGCTGTTATTGATCAGTTTAAAAAAATAAAATTAACATGGACACAAAAATTAAATAAAAAAATGCACAACAGCTGAGAAACATAAGAATGGTAAATGGTAATGGCAAATGGACTGCATTTATATATAGCACTTTTCCATTTATATCAGAAGCTCAAAGCGCTTTACAACAATGCCTTACATGCACCGATTCACACATACCCATATCAGGGTGCTGCCATGTAAGGCACTCGCTACACACTGGGAGCAACTTGGGGCCTTTAGCAATTATCCAGCCAGAGGGGGGTTTGAACTGAGGATCCTCTGGTCTCAAGCCCACTGCTTAATCATTAGGCAATCACCTCCCCAAGAATGATAGAGTTGTTGAGTAGCTTTGTAAGGGACTAACCTTTCTGCTTTTGTTATGGAAACCAGAGATAAAATAAGTGGCTAGCTTTAGAAACTCATTGCGTTAGCAAAATATCCATCCAGTACATCAGGGTTCAATATAGCATTTTAAAAAGTAAGTCACTTGACTCAATCATGTTCAGTGAATGTGATGTAGAAGGAAGACCTTTATAGGCCCAATGGTGGCGCTGCTTATCCCTGGATTCCATAACATGTAGTGAAGGAAAGTCTACAACTCCCCTTTGAGGGATTGCCAGTCCGATGCAGGATAGTTCCCCAGTCAAGCCAGTACCCATTTACAGCTGGGTGGATGGAGACAATAGAATTAGAGTGTCATATCAAAAAATTCAGACAAGTGGTGTGACCAGGAATCAAAGCCAGGTCTAACATATTGATATTTCAGTTTATTTCATTTATACAGCGGTGAAATCACAACAAAGTTGCCTCAAGGCTTCACACGAGGAAGTTCTAACCTTACGAACCCTTACAGCAAGCACACAGGTGACAGTGGTAAGGAAAAACTCCCTCTGATGATAATGAGGAAGAAACCTCAAGCAGACCAGACTCAGAGGGGTGACCCTCTGCTTAGGCAAGGTTTTACAAGGTTACTGTTGTGTGGGCCGCCCGAAGAGGAGGTACTGCTGGCCTACGCCAGAGGGCGCCCTGCCTGTTGTCGGGTTTACCTCACAGGTAAACTGCTCAGCCGTTTATTGAGTCTTTCACAGACAGTTTTTGCTTCTGTATTGTTTGCAGTCGGTTCTGTGAGTGCTTGCAGCTGGAGGCTGGGTTTGTGGTTCGTGGAGGGCTGATGTCTTCGGTCCCCACGCCAAACTTTGATAAGTACTCACTAATACTGCACGTGCCGGGTTTCTGGATTGGAGGTGGAGGTTTTCCCTCCGTTGGAAACTAAAGACTGTTTTTTGCTGACTGTTTGCTGGGTGTGTGCTCACACCCACCCTTAACCTGTTTTTGTTCCTGCCAGCAGTACCAGATCTGACAGCTGGAAGCAGAGGCCACCTGGGGACTCGGGACTTGGCGGCTTCGGTACACTGCAGGTCTTCGTTGGCGGTGGAACCTTGTGGGCCCCGGCTCTTCTCTGGATAGGCGTCTCCTACCCTCGGGCCTGCCCACACGTCACTTATTGTATCTTGTGATTGATTGTCTACGAGGGCTGTCAATAAAGTATAGGTCCTTTTTATTTTTTTCAAAAACTATATGGATTTCATTCATATGTTTTTACGTCAGACATGCTTGAACCCTCGTGTGCATGCGTAAGTTTTTCCATGCCTGTCGGTGACGTCATTCGCCTGTGAGCACTCCTTGTGGGAGGAGTCGTCCAGCCCCTCGTCGGAATTCCTTTGTATGAGAAGTTGCTGAGAGACTGGCGCTTTGTTTGATCAAAATTTTTTCTAAACCTGTGAGGTACATCGAAGTGGACACGGTTCAAAAAATGAACCTGGTTTTCGGTGAAAATTTTAACGGCTGATGATAGATTTTGAGGTGATACTGTTGCTTTAAGGACTTCCCACGGAGCGGGACGTCATGCAGCGCTCCCAGGCGCCGTCGTCAGCCTGTTTCAAGCTGAAAACCTACACATTTCAGGCTCTACTGATCCAGGACGTCGTGAGAGAACAGAGAAGTTTCAGAAGAAGTCGGTTTCAGCATTTTATCCGGGTATTCCACTGTTAAAGGAGATTTTTTTTAATGAAAGAGGTGCGGACGGGTCCGCGCGTCAGGACACAGCCGGCGAGGTGCGGCGGCACAGGAAAAACACCTCCATGTTGATAACCATTTGTAAAATCCAGGCGGCTTTTGATGGCTTTCAGTGAAGTGAGTATATGAGAAATTGTTTAACACCTGGACATGTTCCAACTTGTCCTTAAGGCTTCCAACAGAGATGTTTTTCCTGTGGCGGAGCATCGCAGCAGCTGGGAGCCGATGCTGCAATCCGTCCGCACATCTTTCATTAAAAAAAAATCTCCTTTAACAGTGGAATATCCGGATAAAATGATGAAACCGACTTCTTCTGAAACTTCTCTGTTCTCTCACGACGTCCTGGATCAGTAGAGCCTGAAATGTGGAGGTTTTCAGCTTGAAACAGGCTGAGACGGCGCCTGGGAGTGCTGCATGACGTCCCGCTCCATGGGAAGTCCTTAAAGCGACAGTATCACCTCAAAATCTATCATCAGCCGTTAAAATTTTCACCGAAAACCAGCTTAATTTTTCGAACCGTGTCCACTTCGATGTACCTCACAGGTTTAGAAAACATTTTGATCAAACAAAGCGCCAGTCTCTCAGCAACTTCTCAGACAAAGGAATTCCGACGAGGGGCTGGACGACTCCTCCCACAAGGAGTGCTCACAGGCGAATGACGTCACCGACAGGTGTGGAAAAACTCACGCATGCGGCCGAGGGTTCAAGCATGTCTGACGTAAAAACATATGAATGAAATCCATATAGTTTTTTAAAAAAAAAATAAAAAGGCCCTATACTTTATTGACAGACCTCGTAAAAGCAGTATTCAACCTGTTGCGCACATTTGCCGCAATAAATTGTATTTATTGGATTATCTATTGACCGTTTATTTGCGCCCCCTGTTGTGGGTCCATGCATTACACTTTCCCCAACAGTTACAAGGTTTTTACCAAGATTTTACCAAGCTGAAGAAACAGGAAACAGAAAACCAGAACAGGATCAAAAACAAAGTGCATTAGTGAGATGAGTACACAGTCATTGGAGCCACAGGCAGGGGGTCGCCCAGCGCCCTAGGGTGCAGGGCCAGTGCTCATCCATCATGCCATCAGTGGGGCACAGCACAAGATATCTTCATGGTAGAGTACATTCCAAAAGCAGACTGCAGTGTGCTGCATCAGCTTCAGCCAGGGTATCTCATGGTCAGTACAGCGTCCTGTGGTGCGCAGCCGTCAGCCTTGTGCAATGTCATCAATGCTTCAGACAGAGAGAACAAATGCAGAATCAGCTGACCGGAAACAACTACACTTAAGGTATGAGTTCATCAACAGTAAATTGACACTTAAGCAGAGAGAATACTAAGGTGATCGCCGGCCGCTAGCCCTGAACTTCACTAACAGACCCAGAATTTAGATGAAGTGAAGCCAAGACCTGCTTCTATTACTAATAAGATGAGTTAAAGGGATAGGAAGCATAATTCCATACTATGATAGTATGTTAGCCATACGAGAGGGAAACAGATGCGTCTTTAGTCTGGACTTGAATGTCTCCACAGAATCTGAATGTTTTATCTCTGTAGGGAGATCATTCCACAAAATAGGGGCATGATAAAAGAAAGCTCTGTAGTCTGCTACATCAGCCAAAGACAGGATAGGATGAATCTGCACTATGTATCGAAATTGGAAGAAAGCAGTCCTTGTGATATCTATAAAGTGGAGGTCAAAGGACAGCATGGTGTTGTGGTTTGCCCCTGGTCTGCTGGTTTGTCTTTCTGTGTTCCCAGGTGAAGTTGAGGTGGAGCTGCTGGGTGAAGTGGCCACAGGTGTGTCAGTTGTGGATTACGTCAGGGCTCTGCTCCAACCTGTCATGTTACTCATGGGCCCCGCCCCATCTGTCAAGTCAGCTCATGGAGTGACAGAGCAGCGTCTCACAGCTGACTTACATTCTGCTGAGTGGGAGCCTCGCAGCTGAATCTGATGGCAGCTCATCATCGTTCTGCATTTAACCTTGGCGCTTCGACTGGTTCGTGGCCAGATTCTTTCCTCACCTACCTCACCATCTCCTGAAGAACCTCCGCGTTCCTCCTGGTTGGAACCGGGTTGCCACGGGTGCCCAGCTGTGCCATACCATCACTCTCAGCCTGTAACCTCAATCTTCTGTTTTGGTTTGGCTTTGTTTGGAGTTCCGTCTCCACAACCCGGGCTCTGAGTTTTTTCTGCTGTGAACCTCCAAGCTCTTCATTTTTCCAGACTGGAGTCTCCGTGCTCCATACATACTGTCGAACTCCTCCTCTGTGGGCTTCCATGTCCAAGCAGAATATAATTCCTATTATTTCTTCACAGCCGCTTCCAGGCGCAGAATGTAATTCCTCATGTTTTCTCCTACTGCCGCTTCTTGGCACAGAATGTAACTCCTCGTGTTTTTTCACTGCCGCTTCCAGGCGCAGTATATGACTCGTAGTGTTTTTCCTCCCGTGGTATTCCAGGCTTAGAGAGCACTTGAGTGGAGCTTCCGGGTCTCTGGACTAAATTAATGGCGTTTTCTCAGTTAAGCATTCAGACTTAATGTAGTCTTTATTTCCTCCGTGGGTTTTCAGTCTAAACTTAATGGTCTGTGTATTTCTTTGAGCATTTGGATAGTAATGTTTAAGTTATCAATAAGTATTCTTTTACTGTGTAAGTTCTAGCTCGACATCTAATTTGTGTTAAATGTGGATCATTCAGGTTAATTCCAAGGTCACGTTCTGTTCTGTTCTTCTGCAGGAAGTGTTTAAACTTTGATGTTTCGGCAGTTTTCAGCCGGGACCGCGGCTAGAGGGAGGCCACCATCAGTCCGTGGCTCGTCGAGGCCCAGCAGGACCGCGGTTTGAGGGAGGCCACCATCAGCCCGCAGCTCGACGGAGGCCCAGACGGTACCGCAGCTCGTCGGAGATCGTCACCAGCCCTCCACCGCCAGAGACACCACCCGGGCCCGCGACTCGTCGCGGCCGCAATTAACATCATCAGTCGGCCTGTCGGACCTGCAGAGAAGCCGGGACGTCGCAGGCTAGGCTAAGCCAGCCTGGTTTTGGCTAACAGCTAAAAGCTAACAGCTGTTGCACAACAAACAGCTGTTAAATAAGACGGTGAGAATGGGGCCAAAGAAAGCACCCGTGACGGAGGATCTGGAGGATATTAGAGGCCTTATTGAGCAGAAGGACAAACGGATCGCGTTGTTGGAAAGAAGGGTGACTGAAATGGAGCCGTACACGCGAAAGAACGATGTTGTTGTATCTGGGCTCTACATCAGACCCAGATTGTATGCTCGGGCAGCAGCCTCTGGTAACAGGGGGGAGCCCATGAACAAGACAAATGCTCCACAGAGCAACAAGTTGCTGCTTTTTTACAAACTAAGGGGATCGATCTGGATATAAACACTATTGAAGCATGTCATCCGTTACCCAGGAAGAATTCATCAGACAAACCTACAGTCATCATGAGGTTTGTTAACAGGAAAGACAAAACAACTCTGCTCAAACAAGGATATAAACCTAAAGGATCCAATGTTTACATAAATGAACATCTCACTAAACACAATGCAGACATAGCAAAAAAGGCAAGATACTTGAGAAAACAACAAAAAATTCAAAACACATGGACTTCAAACTGTAAAGTATTCATCAAACTAAACAGGTCCCCAGAAGAAGCCAAAGTGTGATCAGAAGCATGGAGGAATTGGCAAAATATGAATAAAACATGGTAAGTGAACGCAACCAACTTTCATAATGACTGACAAACATACAGACCATTCATCGGTGCTTCTAAACAGTAATAGCATAACTGAGATCATACATGGTTATGAGAATGTGGAATTACAACCTTTTAAGTACACTGATCATATACAAGATCTGGAATATGAGATAGATCTGGACAATCATTTCTATTCCTTCATACGAGATAGATAGTAACTTTCAGTATTACACAGAGGAACAATACAATAACTGCATTTCAAGTGATGGGAAATTGTCAATAATCTACTTTAATAGCAGGAGTCTGTACAAACATTTTGGGAGTATCAAAGACTATTTAAAACAATTTTGTCAACCATTCAGTATAATTGAGAGGGTGATGACACAAACTATGAGCTGGAGGGTTATGAATTTAATCACCTGAATAGACGAAATAGAGGAGGAGGAGTGGCTTTGTATGTTGACAAAAGGATTAACTACAAAATTAAAGATGAAATGACTGTGGCTGTGGAAAATCTTTTGGAATCCATCACAACTGAAATAGGTATGGAAAAAGGCAAAAATATAATTATTAGCTGCATATACGAGCTCTGTTAGAAAGCTATCAGACCTTTTTATTTTTTGCAAAAACCATATGGATTTGAATCACGTGTGATTGCATCAGACAAGCTTGAACCTTCGAGCGCATGCGTGAGTTTTTTCACGCCTGTCGGTTGCGTCATTCGCCTGTGAGCAGGCTTTGTGTGAGCAGTGGTCCACCCCTCTCGTCGGATTTTTCTTGTGAATAAAATGTCTGAACGATTTGGAGCTTTGCTGCATAAAATTTTTCCAAAAACTGTGAGAGACCTCCAGGTGGACACCATTCGGAAAATTCAGATGGCTTTCAGCGACGATTTTATGGGGATTACACAGATTAAGGAGTGCTCCAGTCAGTTTAAAGACCGCCCACAGCGGCTGAGAGCGCGGCGCACTCCGAGCGCCGATCGACAGGCTGAAACCCCGCTGAAACAACCAGATCATTTCCAAAGTGAAGGCTTTGTTGATCCGGGACGTCGTCTGACTTCCACGGAAATGGCAGAAGACGTGGACATCAGCACTTTTTCGGCACATTCCACTGTTACAGGAGTTTTTGTCATGGAAAGAGAAGCGGAGGAATGTGCCACAGAGCCACTCATGGCGCGGGACAAAAGCACCTCCGTGTTGGTCTCACAGGACGGCTTTCAGATGGCTTTCAGATGGCTTTCGGTGGCTTTCAGTCGTGTGACTATCCGAGAAATTGTGGATGAGCTGGACATGCCAGAACATGTCCTGTGAGGCTTCATCACGCCGTTGCTTTGCGCCATGCGGCTCCGTCCCGATGAGCGAATTCCTCCGCACGTCTGTCTCAATGTGCACCATATATATAGGTCTTCCTTCTACATTACAGAGGTCAATAACCCAAATCCTTATGAGTTCTCGAGTAAAAGTGAGCCAACATTAAAATTTTTCAATCAAAACTGTGGCACTGGCATCCTGTACAGGAATCTGGAGATAAGCACCAGGATACATGTGCCTCGGGGCGGAAATAGGCGTTAACGTGCTGAACTGGTTTATTTTTACAAAATTTAAAATCAATCAATCCTGATATTTTAGACTATCAAACATATTATTACTCTCAAAAGTCCATAGAAGTGATTTTGATTAAAACATGTTCTCCAGTATAGAGCCATTTCTAATGCGGTCTTCAGTCCTAAACAGCAATTTCAGTCAACATGGTACTTTGGGTTTGAGACATATTTATAAAACACATGTAAAGACATTAAATGTGCAGAAATTATCCAATAAAAGATTTTCTTTGGGCTGGAGCCACTACAAAATTCATGGGACTCTTCACAGTAAGTAAAAGCCTTTCTGCCGCCGGCTCGTTCAAAGCATATATTAAAAAAATATGATGCTCCCAGTGGCTTCTTCAATGAACCCAAAGCTTCAAAGTGTTCAATATTCCACTGTATATTTTCATACAGTACTAGTGTAGACCATTTTCACCTTTATGAAAAAAGAATACTTTGAATTTTTGCCTCACATATCACCTTATCTTCTTTCATTTGAACAGACACATAAAAGCCAAGGTGCGGCCCAAGTGTCGACACAAATGTGAGTTCAAACCTGCCACATTCTCTATACCCGCTTATTCCCATTAAGGGTCACAGGGCAGCTGGAGGCTATCCCAGTGGTCCATTGGGCGAGAGGCTGGGTACACCCTGCACAAACTGCCAATCTATCGCAGAGCGCCACCAAGACAAAATTAACATTTTACCAGAGGTGACTGCGGGGCTCGAAGGGTCATCAAGAAGCAATCTTCAGTTTCATCAGCGTGCACGCTGTCCTAAAGAAAAGCTGGCTGCGTTGCACTTCTGCTTTCATCGTCACTTCAGAGCAGCTCATAAAGACTGCAACAGCGTGACAAACTCTTTATACGTGGCAATGCATGTGCATGTGCACGGGGCCTGCTCCGGTCAGCTGTGGAGGTGTCAGAAGAAATCGGCGACAGCATCCAACCATCCAGCCGACAGCTGTGTCGCCTTCACGCCGTGTCACAAAAACAGAGGCTCAACCTCCATCTCAGCTCTCTGGCTCCAAACAAGTTCTCAGGGTTTAGTATGATGACTGATTAACCTCATAACTATTAATTTCATTAATCTGTTCTTGGCTGCTCCCGTTAGGAGGCGCTACAACAGATCAATCCTCTCCATCTCACCCTGTCCGCTGTGTCTTCCTCTGTCACACCAACCACCTGCATGTCCTCTCTCAGCATATCCATAAACCTCCTCTGTGGCCTCCTTCTTCTCCTCCTGCCTGGTGGCTCCATCCTCATAGTGGAGCAGATAAGTTTGATTTTTGGCCAGAATTGTTCACTTGGTGATACAAGCATCAGATTTGGCATGAATGTTCTTCATAAATCAGTGTCAGAGACAAAAAGTGTGGGCCATTTGAAAATCCAATATGGCGGCCAGGTAGGAGTCAAAGAAGAATTACACAGCAAGAACATTCATGCCAAATCTGTTTCTTGTATCACCAAGTGAAGGATTGTTTGTTATTTGCTGCACTATCAGCATCCTTCTCCCTATATACCCTGGGTCCCTCCTCTGCACATGTCCAAACCATCTCAATCTCACCTCTCTGTCTTTCTCAAAACTGTCCTACTTGCACTGTCTCTCTGATATGTTCATTCCTAATCCTGTCCATCCTCATCACTCCCAAAGAGAACTGCAACATCTTCAGCTCTGCCTCCTGTCTTTTTGTTAGTGCCACTGTCTCTAAAAATATCATAATAGTAGTTTCTCCTAATTTCTCAAAACACTATGCGACATTTTCAAATTATTTTGTTTGGTGACATAATTGTCCAATTTTTAATCTACTAGACCCCGTGGTGAATTTTTATTGTAGCTGCATTAATGGTAAATAACCCACCAAGCAGAGATATTGCTCCATTTCAAGAACCTTGAGTTGAGGCTGCTGTGAAACATAACAACAAACCTGTAGCTCTCTCTATCTCTCTCTCTGGACAGCCAACATTATAGATGCCTAAAAACACTGCAAAACAACCATAAAATGAAATGAGGGCACAAACTCATGGCAAAAATAATAACACTACATTCACTGTAAAAATGATCAAGGTTACCTCATAACTGCTGACTTAAAACATGAGTACTCAGCTTCAATATAATCTGGTTACTCTGATTCATACTCACACTGTTTAGTTAAACTGACACACTGAAATTTTAATTTCACTAAATCGAATCACAAACCCGAGTTAGTTCAGTTGACATTTCATAATTCATTGTAAGTGGTCATAAATTAAGGAAACAAGCTACTTTTTGAGCATATCCCTTTTTACAGTGTTGCTGCTTCACAGCTTCACCTCAGGGAGCTTTGGTGATTGCTGGCCACAGTGTGTTTTGACAGGTCACAATTACTCTGTTGATGAGCCACAAATTCTTTCACTTGCATCTGCTTTCTCTGTTGGGAAAGTGTAGGAACACGGACCCACAACAGGGGGCGCAAATGAACGGACAATGGAGGAAGTCAAATAACAATGCTTTACTGTTGTGAAACACGCACAACAAACACAACCGATTACAATGTCAAAGAATAAGCCGAATTCCAACGGTGTCGTGTGGGCAGGCTCGAAGATAGGAGACGTCTGTCTAAGTCGAACCGGAACCACCCGATTTCCTCCGCCACCGAACCCCGGGAATACTGGAGCCGCCAAGTCCCGAACTCCCAGGTGGCCACTGCCTCCGCTTGTCGGATCCGGTACTGCTGGCGAGGAACAGAAACAGTCAGATGTGGGTGCGTCTGCACCCAGCAACACGTAGGGTGGAAACACCACCTCCACCTCTCGTCAGAAAAATACTGTAGTGTAGGAATGTGAGTACTTATCCAAAAAAGTCCAATACAGTCTCCAGCTGTCCTACACACAAGCAACAAAGTATTATTGTCAAGACGATAACACAATTGGCTGAGTACGTTACCTCCTTGGTAGAGCGATATCTCGGCAGAGAAGTGGAGATGACGTCTTGTCACCCCGGCTGCTCCTGTGAGATGGCAGCGCCCTCTGGTGCCTGGAGCCCGCACTCCAGGCAAGGTGCCCTCTGGTGGTGGTGGGCCAGCAGTACCTCCTCTTCAGCGGCCCACACAACATTCTCAACACCACAGCACCTTGTGCCTGGCATACAGCATTTGTTTTGAAGTCATTTGGACTACAAAACAACCATAAATAAATAATGAACATGAGGAACCCAACATTTTTTGTGGACAATGACCAGTTTCATTTGACTTGTCCTATTTTTGCTGGCTGGACAGGTTTTCATCAAACGTCATGGTAATATGACATGGACAGATATCTCGAGATGACTAACTTTTGGAAAGGATGGCACAAAGGTCAAAATGAACAAAAACATGGTGCAAAAAAAAAAAAAACATTTTCTGATATATCTCTGCAACAAATAGGGCGAGAGAGATTGTCTAAAGTTTACATTAATTGACAAAGCAGGGGTGGTGGTGGCCAAGTGGTTAGTGTGCTTAGTTTCAGTGCGGAAGGCTCTTTGTTCAAACCCCACCCCTTCCACATTCCTCTATGTAATGTGGAGTTGCATCAGGAAGGGCATCCGGTGTAAAAATTGACATGCAGATCCACCTTGGATCTGCTGTGGCGACCCCGAGGAAAACAAGAGAACAGCCAAAGGGGCTTTCTTTCCTGCATAAATTGACAAAATATTTGTGATTGATTGGTAACATGAGCTGTCAGTCATGGACAGATATCCCAGTGTGTACCCTTCTCAATATTCAAACTCCTCCTCCCCCCTCCCCAATTTCTATGCAAGATAAGACCTGTGAGATGCATTATTTTGTTATGGAGAAGACTCAAAGAAAATGTATTACATAAAATAACCTGCACAGAGACGCTGAATGAGCAACAAAAACAAAATTACAGTGGTATGAGGTATAATATTGGTTAGGGATTATCTATTTAGTGGAAACCTCAGATAAATCCCCACAGTCTCCACAGGGTTCCACTATGTGGACGATGACGGCATTAATCACAACTCCATGAATAAAACTCCCTGAAGGTTATTGTAATGCTTTGGGAGATATTCAAATATCAGGACAAATCATTTTTACTCTTTCATCCAATTCCCTCAGCTCATGCCTGTGAGTTTCTGTACAAAATTCAAATGACTTGGCAAAGGAAACATAGGGGCAGCCTCACTCCAAAACAGCAGCAGCAATGTGCAGCTGCAGATTCGCTGTCACTAAATGTTAGTGAGCAATAACTTCAACAATCTTTAACAACCTTGAATTCCTTCTAGGGACGAGGTTTATCATTCTGAAAATGCGAGGTCTGTTAGAAAAGTATTGGACCTTTTTATTTTTTTCAAAAACCATATGGATTTTAATCACGTGTGATTGCATCAGCCAAGCTTGAACCTTCGTGCGCATGCGTGAGTTTTTTCACGCCTGTCGGTTGCGTCATTCGCCTGTGAGCAGGCTTTATGTGAGCAGTGGTCCACCCCTCTCGTCGGATTTTTATTGCGAATAAATGTCTGAACGATTCGGAGCTTTGCTGCATCAAATTTTTCCAGAAACTGTGAGAGACCTCCAGGTGGACACCATTCGGAAAATTTAGATGGCTTTCATGGATGATTTTATGGGGATTACACAGATTAAGGAGTGCTCCAGCCGGTTTAAAGACCGCCCACAGCTGCTGAGAGCGTGCCACGCTCCGAGCGCCGATCGACAAGGTGAATCAACCAGATCATTTCCAACGTGAAGATTTGTTGATCCGGGACGTCGTCTGACTTACACAAAAATGGCAGAAGACGTGGATATCAGCACTTTTTCGGCACATTCCACTGTTACAGGAGTTTTTTTCATGGAAAGAGAAGCGAAGGGATGCGCCACGGAGCCGTTCATGGCGCGGCACAAAACCACCTCTGTGTTGGTCTCACAGGACAGCTTTCAGACGCCGTGATGAAGCCTCACAGGACATGTTCTGGCATGTCCAGGCTCATCCACAATTTCTCGGATAGTCACACGACTGAAAAGCCACCGAAAGCCGTCTGAAAGCCATCTGAAAGCTGTCCTGTGAGACCAACACGGAGGTGGTTTTGTGCCGCGCCATGGACGACTCCGTGGCGCATCCCTTCGCTTCTCTTTCCATGAAAAAAACTCCTGTAACAGTGGAATGTGCCGAAAAAGTGCTGATGTCCATGTCTTCTGCCATTTTTGTGTAAGTCAGACGACGTCCCGGATCAACAAAGCCTTCACGTTGGAAATAATCTGGTTGATTCAGCCTGTCGATCGGCGCTCGGAGCGCAGCGCACTCTCAGCAGCTGTGGGCGGTCTTTAAACCGGCTGGAGCACTCCTTAATCTGTGTAATCCCCATAAAATCGTCACTGTTAGCCATCTGAATTTTCCGAATGTTGTCCACCTGGAGGTCTCTCACAGTTTCTGGAAAAATTTGATGCAGCAAAGCTCCAAATCTTTCAGACATTTTATTCGCAATAAAAATCCGACGAGAGGGGTGGACCACTGCTCACACAAAGCCTGCTCACAGGCTAATGACGCAACCGACAGGTGTGAAAAAAACTCACGCATGCGCACAAAGGTTCAAGCTTGGCTGATGCAATCACACGTGATTCAAATCCATATGGTTTTTGAAAAAATAAAAAGGTCCGATACTTTTCTAACAGGCCTTGTATGTTTATGTTGTGAAGTATTCCGTTTACTGCCGGACACAATCATACTTTTCATGATACCACAGTCACTTAGCAACAAGGAAAATACACTCTTCAAATCTCGCTTCATTCTTCAGACGTTTTTTTTTCCTTTGAATGTGTTTTCAGTGCGTTTCTTCTTCCAATGTCACCTCTTACAAAGCTTCTGCCTTTTGGTGATCGAACACAGACACACTTTCATGCAGCTCGAAAAGTATGACCAGGCAAAATTCTACACTGCAAGCCTCAATCCCGTTTTCAATGTCATTATTTCCAACCTATAAAATCATTTCCTTTCAGCATTACATCGACATTAGATAAAAGGCAGATGTTCAACTGCAATTATTTGCATTCTATAAAGTTTGTCTTCCTACTTGTGAAAGTCAATATAGTGAATTGCTTAAATGTCAGAGAATGCAGCAAGTGTTGTTCATGTTGGAGTCATCTCGGTGGTTCCAGACATTTCAGGAGGAGGGGGTTTAATTGGATAAAACTTGGGGTCTTGCGTAATTTAAACACAAAAAAATCATTTTAGGCTACAGTGGTTGCTGAGGGGGCATCACTGTGGCTTAGTGGTTATCACTGTTGCCTCACAGCAAGAAGGTCATGGGTTCGATTCCCACCTGTGGCCTTTCTATGTGGAGTTTGCATGTTCTCCCCGTGTTTGCGTGGGTTTCCTCCGGGTGCTCCGGCTGCCTCCCACATCCAAAGACATGCAGGTTAGGTGAACTGGAAACTTTAAATTGTCCGTAGGTGTGCATGCGGGTGTGAATGTGTTTGTCTATATGTGGCCCTTTGACATACTGGCGTCCTGTCCAGGGTGTACCCCGCATCACACCCTATGACTGCTGGTATAGGCTCCAGCCACCCTGTGATCATGGGGGGGACTAAAAAACAAAGGTCCATATTGCTTGTAAATGAAAATACAATACTTAAATATCTTACATTTAAATGTTATAAAGGCCGTAAAGTCTTAAATTTTTTACATATTACTGTCATGCTTGACCCTGGCTTGGGGTTTAGGTCCAGGTTTCGAATTTATATGGTTTTCTGGTTTTTGTTTTCATATGTTTATACTTTCTTGTAAATCTCAGTTTGTGTTATGTGGGCCGCTGAAGAGGAGGTACTGCTGGCCCACCACCACCAGAGGGCGCCCTGCTTGGAGTGCGGGCTCCAAGCACGAGAGGGCGCCGGACCCTGAAGAAGTGACAGCTGTCATTCATCCCCTGCACCAGCTGTCACTCGTTCATCATCATCATCACCATCTTAAAAGCCGGATCGTGACTCCACCTCCTCGCCGAGAAATCGACTACCGTGAGGTAATTTCTCTGCTGATTAACACGTTGTGTAGGATTCTGAACTTCTGTTGCAGCCGGTATCCTGTGGTGTTCACCCTTATCTGGGAAGTGGCGTGGAGCGTGACGACGACAACCGCGCTACAGATAAGTGGTCACACTAGGAGCTGCACGAGTGTGTGATTCGGAGGTGGAGGTTCTCCTCCTAACTGTGTACAGACTATAGACCGCTGAGTGTAAGGATTTACACTCATTCATCTTTTCTCTGCTTTCTGCCAGCAGTACCAGGGTCGACAGCCGAAGACAGAGGTCACCTGGGGATTCGGGACTTGGCGGCTCCGGTGTTCTTCAGACCGTTGGTGGTGGAGGCCGTGTGGGACGCGGTCTCTCTCTCGTCGGGGTCTTCTATCTTCGAGCCTGCCCACACGTCACCTGGCGTTCATTGACTTTGTAATTTCTGTACGTTTAGTTGTGTATTGTCACAACAGTAAATTGTTACCTTTTGGCTTACTCATTGTCCGTTCATTTGCGCCCCCTGTTGTGGGTCCGTGCTACGACACCTTCCCAACAGGATTTCTCGGCCAATCGTCATGGATTCCGAGGGGCGTCAGCTCGAGCGTGAACGGCCAATGGCAGAGCCAGGAGCGCAGGCGTCAGCAGGAGGCGTGTTGGGTGAGCTGCAGCAGATCTTAACCGCCTTCACGGCTCGGTTGGATTTAGTGACCGAGCAGAATGTCCTCCTTAATCGGAGAGTGGAGGCTCTCGCCGCCAGGGTGGAAGCGCACGATCAGGGCGCTGCTGCAGCTCCTCCTCTGGCTGGTCCTGGGCCTGAATCAGACGTACCACTGGTCGTTCAACAAACCCCCCCACCATCCCCTGAAGCTTACATAAGCCCTCCGGAGCCGTACGGGGGCTGTGTCGAGACGTGCGCGGACTTCCTCATGCAGTGTTCGCTCGTCTTTTCACAGCGCCCTGTCATGTACGCATCAGATGCTAGCCGGGTAGCTTATGTTATCAATCTGCTTCGAGGAGAGGCACGCGCATGGGCTACGGCGCTTTGGGAGCAGAACTCACGGCTCCTAACGTCTTATGCTGGGTTTGTACGGGAGTTCAAACAAGTGTTTGATCATCCTAACAGAGGCGAGACTGCTTCGAACGTGCTGCTGTCGATAAGACAGGGGCGCCGTAGCGCAGCCGAGTATGCAGTCGACTTCCGCATCGCGGCAGCGAGGTCCGGCTGGAATAACGTTGCGCTCCGCGCCGCCTTCGTAAATGGACTGTCACCGGTCCTCAAGGAGCACCTACTGGCGAAGGAGGAACCGCGGGATTTTGACGGGCTTGTCGATTTGGTTATACGCCTAGACAACCGTTTGACTGAGCATCGTCGGGAGCAGGCCGGGGGGCGTGACCGGGTACGAGCCGTCCCTCCCCCTTCCGGTTCCGATAAGACGTTGTCCCCATGCTTCACTGCCAGAGGGCCCTGTGGGGCTACAGCTCCCCCTGCTGAGGAGGCTATGGACACAAGCAGGGCCAAAGTTAAATTAAGTGACAGACAAAGGAGACTGGCCCGCGGGGAGTGTTTTGTCTGCGGCTCTTGTGAGCACATGCAGAGGGACTGCCCTGAACGGTCAAACTACAACGCCCGTCCTTAGAATCTGGGCTAAGGGTGGGCCATAACACACACGCGGAAAGACCCCGCAGATCGGCACGAATCCCAGTAACAATCCTTTGTGAGGAGTTAACCCTTCACGCCCCAGCACTGATAGACACGGGGTCAGAGGGGAATCTGCTGGACAGCAGATGGGCAAGGGAAGTAGAGCTCCCTCTGGTGGCTCTGCCGGCACCATTGCAGGTGCGAGCACTAGATGGCACCCTGCTTCCATTAATCACACATCAGACACAACCAGTGACATTGGTTGTGTCTGGGAATCACAGGGAGGAGATAGTGTTCCATGTAACACCATCTACCTCCCGAGTGATTTTGGGCTTTCCATGGATGGTGAAGCACAATCCCCGGGTTGATTGGCCGTCCGGGGTTGTGACGCAGTGGAGCGAAGCCTGCCACCGGGAGTGTTTAGGATCCTCGGTTCCCCCCGGCACTACAGCTAATGAGGAGGTCAAAGTCCCCCCCAATCTATCGGCGGTGCCAGAGGAGTACCATGATCTCGCTGACGTTTTCAGCAAAGATCTGGCGCTCACTCTTCCTCCGCACCGGCCGTACGATTGTGCCATCGATTTAGTCCCGGGCGTTGAGTACCCGTCCAGTAGGTTGTACAACCTCTCACCTTAACCGCGAATCAATGGAGACCTACATCCGGGACTCCTTAGCTGCCGGGCTGATCCGGAACTCCACCTCCCCGATGGGTGCTGGTTTCTTTTTTGTGGGCAAGAAAGACGGCGGACTCCGTCCATGCATTGATTACAGAGGGCTGAACGAGATCACGGTTCGCAACCGATACCCGTTACCTCTGTTGGATTCAGTGTTCACGCCCCTGCATGGAGCCCAAATCTTTACGAAATTGGATCTTAGAAATGCATACCACCTGGTTCGGATCCGGAAGGGAGACGAATGGAAGACGGCATTCAACACCCCGTTAGGTCACTTCGAGTACCTGGTCATGCCGTTCGGCCTCACTAACGCCCCCGCGACGTTCCAAGCTTTGGTAAACGACGTCTTGCGGGACTTCCTGCATCGGTTCGTCTTCGTATATCTGGACGACATACTCATCTTTTCTCCGGACCCTGAGACCCATGTCCAGCATGTACGTCAGGTCCTACAGCGGTTGTTGGAGAACCGGCTGTTTGTGAAGGGCGAGAAGTGCGAGTTCCACCGCACTTCTTTGTCCTTCCTGGGGTTCATCATCTCCTCCAACTCCGTCGCCCCTGATCCGGCTAAGGTTGCGGCGGTGAGAGATTGGCCCCAACCAACAAGCCGCAGGAAACTACAGCAGTTCCTCGGTTTTGCAAATTTTTACAGGAGGTTCATCAAAGGTTACAGTCAGGTCGTTAGCCCCCTGACTACCCTGACCTCCACCAAGGTCCCCTTTGCCTGGTCGGATCGGTGCGAAGCCGCGTTCCAGGAGTTGAAACGCCGGTTCTCGACTGCGCCAGTTCTGGTGCAGCCTGATCCTGATCGCCAGTACGTAGTAGAAGTGGACGCCTCTGACTCAGGGATAGGAGCCGTGCTGTCCCAGAGCGTGGAGGCTGATAAAGTTCTCCATCCTTGTGCCTTTTATTCCCGCAGGTTGACCCCAGCTGAACGGAACTATGACGTTGGCAATCGGGAACTTCTTGCGGTGAAGGAGGCTCTTGAAGAGTGGAGACACCTGCTGGAGTGGCTTCGTTGCCCTTCACGGTTTTCACTGACCATTGGAACCTGGAGTACATCCGGACCGCCAAGCGGCTGAACCCCAGGCAAGCCCGCTGGTCTCTGTTCTTCGGGCGCTTTGACTTCCAGATTACATACCGCCCCGGGACCAAGAACCAAAGATCAGACGCCTTGTCCCGGGTGCACGAAGAAGAAGCCAAAGCGGGGCTGTCGAACCCCACCGAGACCATCATCCCCGAGTCCACTGTCGTGGCCGCCCTTACCTGGGACGTGGAGAAGACCGTCCGGGAGGCCCTGACCAGGAGCCCGGACCCGGGGACTGGCCCCAAGGACAGACTGTACATCCCACCAGAGGCAAGAGCTGCCGTATTGGACTTCTGTCACGGGTCCAAGCTCTCCTGTCATCCCGGGGTGCGTAGGACCGTGGCAGTAGTCCAGCAGCGCTTCTGGTGGGCGTCCCTGGAAACCGACGTCCGGGACTACATCCAGGCCTGTACCATCTGCGCCAGGGGCAAGGCAGACCATCGGAGGACGACGGGCCTCCTCCAACCCCTGCCGGTGCCTCATCGCCCCTGGTCTCACATCGGCCTGGATTTCATCACGGGCCTCCCGCCGTCCCAGGGCAACAACGTAATCCTCACGATAGTGGACCGGTTCTCCAAGGCGGCTCACTTCGTGGCCCTCCTGAAGCTCCCGACGGCCCAGGAGACGGCAGACCTCCTGGTCCACCACGTCATGCGGCTGCATGGGATACCGTCGGACATCGTCTCGGATCGTGGTCCCCAGTTCTCTTCACAGGTGTGGAAGAGTTTCTGCAAGGAGCTGGGGGCCACCGTGAGTCTCTCGTCCGGGTACCACCCCCAGACCAACGGCCAGGCAGAGCGGGCCAACCAGGAGTTGGAGCAGGCCCTTCGGTGTGTCACCTCCGCACATCCGGCGGCCTGGAGTCACCATCTGGCCTGGATCGAGTATGCCCACAACAGCCAAGTTTCGTCTGCTACCGGCCTCTCCCCTTTTGAGGTGTGTTTGGGGTACCAGCCCCCATTATTCCCGCTGGTGGAGGGAGAGGTCGGTGTGCCCTCGGTCCAGGCCCACCTTCGGAGATGTTGCCGGGTGTGGCGGACCGCCCGCTCTGCCCTGTTAAAGGCCCGGACGAGGGCCAAGTCCCATGCAGACCGCCGACGGTCCCCGGCCCCACGTTCCAGCCCGGGCAGGAGGTGTGGCTCTCGACCAAGGACATTCCCCTCTGTGTGGACTCCCCCAAACTGAAAGACAGATACATCGGACCCTTCCCAATCCTCAAGATTGTCAACCTGGCCGCAGTGAAGCTCCAACTCCCAGCTTCACTGCGGATCCACCCGGTATTCCACGTGTCCCGTATAAAGCCTCACCACACCTCGCCCCTCTGTGCACCTGGACCTACGCCGCGTCCTGCCCGGCTCATCGACGGGGAACCTGCTTGGACGGTCCGCAGGCTCCTGGACGTCCGTCGTAAGGGCCGGGGGTTCCAATATCTGGTGGACTGGGAGGGGTATGGACCTGAGGAACGCTCCTGGGTGAAGAGGAGCTTCATCCTGGACCCGGCCCTCCTGGCCGAGTTCTACAGCCGACACCCGGACAAGCCCGGTCGGGCGCCAGGAGGCGCCCGTTGAGGGGGGGGGTCCTGTTATGTGGGCTGCTGAAGAGGAGGTACTGCTGGCCCACCACCACCAGAGGGCGCCCTGCTTGGAGTGCGGGCTCCAAGCACGAGAGGGCGCCGGACCCTGAAGAAGTGACAGCTGTCATTCATCCCCTGCACCAGCTGTCACTCGTTCATCATCATCATCACCATCTTAAAAGCCGGATCGTGACTCCACCTCCTCGCCGAGAAATCGACTACCGTGAGGTAATTTCTCTGCTGATTAACACGTTGTGTAGGATTCTGAACTTCTGTTGCAGCCGGTATCCTGTGGTGTTCACCCTTATCTGGGAAGTGGCGTGGAGCGTGACGACGACAACCGCGCTACAGATAAGTGGTCACACTAGGAGCTGCACGAGTGTGTGATTCGGAGGTGGAGGTTCTCCTCCTAACTGTGTACAGACTATAGACCGCTGAGTGTAAGGATTTACACTCATTCATCTTTTCTCTGCTTTCTGCCAGCAGTACCAGGGTCGACAGCCGAAGACAGAGGTCACCTGGGGATTCGGGACTTGGCGGCTCCGGTGTTCTTCAGACCGTTGGTGGTGGAGGCCGTGTGGGACGCGGTCTCTCTCTCGTCGGGGTCTTCTATCTTCGAGCCTGCCCACACGTCACCTGGTGTTCATTGACTTTGTAATTTCTGTACGTTTAGTTGTGTATTGTCACAACAGTAAATTGTTACCTTTTGGCTTACTCATTGTCCGTTCATTTGCGCCCCCTGTTGTGGGTCCGTGCTACGACACCTTCCCAACAGTTTGGTTCTGTTTATTGCTTTGCTTTGATTTCTAGGTAGTCACTGGTTCTATTCTTTATCTTATCATTTTGTTTCGCATTTATTGATTCTATAGTTGGTTTTTGTATTTGTTCAGTCATGGTTCTTTAGGTTTCTTTAGGCTTAGTTTTGTTCTCTTTATCACAATTATTGTATATGCTTAGTCACAGGTTTTTGTTATTATTTATCTTTGATGTTGCTTATCAGTTTGCGTTCCATTTGTCATTTATTGCATTATTCAGTTGTCACCTGTTTTGTCTTCTGTTCAATCAATAGTTTGTTTTGCCATTTTTATTGTACCACTTCCATTCCAGTTTTAGTTTTAATCATTAGTTTTCTGGTTTTCCCCTTTTTTGATTTTTGTCAGTAATTCTTAGGTTTTCCTCTTTTGTTTTGTTCACATTCATTTTTGAACATGTCATGTTTCTCACAGTTAGTTTTTTGGTCACTCACTTCTCTTGTTTTGCACCGCTTTGTTTTGCCCTCTCGCACTCTCTTGCCTTTCTTCTCTCTTCTTTGTTCACTTCACCACACCCCTTTCCAGAACTTTCCACAAGCCTGCTTCACATCAACCTGATTAGTTTGCTCCTCTTTAAAACCCTCACAGTTCCACAGCTCACTGCCTCTTGTTTTTGTCCAGTGTACTTTTGTGTATTTTGACCTTGCTTTTGTGCTCCCACCTCCACCTTGTCGTATCCTGAACTCTGCCTGTATTTTGACTCTGCCTTTGTTTTTGCCTGCCTTATACCTCGACACCGTGTGAACGAACCCTGCTTGGTTTCTGAACCACGTCCCAGCCTGTACCATGTCTCTGCTCCTATGTCCAACTACCTGTGTACAGAACCCAATGCCTGGTTTCAAGATAAAGCCTTTTCTTCATCTAAACCAACCATGCCTGTGAGACTGGATTGGTCTCCTACTGCTTCCGGTTCCAGCCTACCACAAGCCCTGACAATTACTGCCAATCTGTATTTGAGGGATGTGTTTTCATTTCAGAGTTCACTTTGGTCATGGCTTTGGGAATGAAACTGTTCATTAATCTTGTGGTCTGTGTTTTGATGGACCTCTAATGTTTTCTGGAGGGCAACAGTTCAAACTGTCTCCAAATTAAGACCATACAACCAGCAGCTACACAAATATGGCATAACATCGACAGAAAAACAAATATGCCATTTTATTTTTTACTCCTAAATCATCTGAAATCTTACCTCTCTGCATACTAAAGCCTGCGGTTTTGAACTCCGTATCCCCGTTTGTGTAGCACAGCCTTGAGTACACTGAAAGGTGCTATTTAAAGTTAAGTTGGTGTTATTATTCCATTTTTGATTTGTCCTTCAGTTATTTTTTCCTCATTCTTTTTTCAATTGATAATGTTGGTACACAAGTTATGGAATCCAAATGTATTATACAAATACTAAAAAAAAAAAAAAAAATCCAAAGACGTCCCATTTGAGATATATTTACACACACATACACATACAGTGGTGGGCATAGTTCCGCTAATCCGCTATCTATTGAAGATAATGTTTTCATTATTGGATTAGCTTTTCAGATAACTTTGAAAACCATTATCAGACTAATTATCTTCCGATAATGATCGACCGCTAATGTAGTTTTGCAGGTTTTAGTGTGGAGATGCTGTGCCCAGCAGTGCATTATGGGTAATGTCAGTACATTCACGACAGAAGAAATGCATTTGAGACGCTCTGATCAGGCTCCACACGAAAAACAGCATTAAACTCTTTGTATATATATTCTCTGGGTTTATAGATGTTGTTATTGTGTTTGTTTTATGTAAAAACGCCAGAAGAAGCTCAGGTTGCTTCTCATTATCTTCAAATGGAATCATTGCAATAGATTCCTGTTTAGAGTCTTGCTTATGTCAAACACTCTCTGTCGTCATTGTTCCAGAGTAATATATATATATATATATATATATATATATATATATATATATATATATATATATATAAGATATCAGTTTGCGTTTATTAAATTCCACGCATCTTAAGTGTAGCAGACATGGATTATCTGGAATTTTGCTTTGGCAAGTTTTCACGGTCTCTACTTCCAGCTACTGGCCAGTAGTGTTCATGGCAGTATTTGCCTGACACCAGTAGATCATGGCAGTGTTCTATTTATTTTGACACCGGTTATATCAGACAGTGATCAAAATACAAGTTGGCTTTTTTTTTTTTTATGAAAATGCCTTTTTTTTTTAAATAAAAAAAATGGCATATTTTACGAAAGCACATTTATCTGTAAACACCAACACACAACACACCTCACATTAACGTGTGGGTTTACATCAAGGGTGCCCAAGTTCCTCGAGATCTACCTTCCTGACACTAAGTTGTCTCTCTGCTCCAACACACCTGACTGCAATGAAAAGTGTCCATCCTGTATGTTGGAGCAGGGAGACAACTAAGTATCAGGAAGGTAGATCTCGAGGGCCGAACTTGGGCACCCCTGGTTTACATAGAATGAATGAGTCAACTAATCAATGTTATCGGAGGCACATTTTACCCATAATCCCTTTCGTATCTGTCTGTGTTTGTTACAAAACTTCAGCATTAGTGCATTACTTAACATTAAAAGATATATGTTATATTGCAACTTTGTACAAATGACAGAATTGACATTAACGGAGTTATTCTGTCAGTATTAATTTTATTTATAAACCAAACCATAAGTCAGCACTGCTTTATTTTCCAAGACCTCCGCCTCACGGCAACACTGTTATTGTGTAGAGAGTTGAGCTTCGCTGCTCCTCTCAACTGCTTTGCTGCTGGAAGCTAAGCAGTAAACAAGCGCTTCCAGCAGAGGGCAGGGTGCTCAAAGACAGAAGTGCTGACTCATTGTTTAGGTCCATAGTCGCCTTTGATGCTACCAGAAGCGACTGTGGTGTTAAAACTCAAAATTAGCTTGTTAGTAGTTGCAAGTGTACCGGAGACAATACTGGAAGTTATTGGCTAATTTTTGGATGGTTTATTGGTTTAGCTTTTGAAAACATAACTTTTCAGTTAACTGATTATCTGTATATATATATATATATATATATATACATATATATATATATATATATATATACACACACACACACACAACCCCTGGCAATAATTATGGAACCACCGGCCTCGGAGGATGTTCATTCAGTTGTTTAATTTTGTAGAAAAAAAGCAGATCACAGACATGACACAAAACTAAAGTCATTTCAAATGGCAATTTTCTAGCTTTAAGAAACACTATAAGAAATCAGGAAAAAAATTGTGGCAGTCAGTAACAGTTACTTTTTTAGACCAAGCAGAGGGAAAAAAATATGGACTCACTCAATTCTGAGGAATAAATTATGGAATCACCCTGTAAATTTTCATCCCCAAAACTAACACCTGCATCAAATCAGATCTGCTTGTTAGTCTGCATCTAAAAAGGAGTGATCACACCTTGGAGAGCTGTTGCACCAAGTGGACTGACATGAATCATGGCTCCAACATGAGAGATGTCAATTGAAACAAAGGAGAGGATTATCAAACTCTTAAAAGAGGGTAAATCATCACGCAATGTTGCAAAAGATGTTGGTTGTTCACAGTCAGCTGTGTCTAAACTCTGGACCAAATACAAACAACATGGGAAGGTTGTTAGAGGCAAACATACTGGTAGACCAAGGAAGACATCAAAGCGTCAAGACAGAAAACTTAAAGCAATATGTCTCAAAAATCGAAAATGCACAACAAAACAAATGAGGAACGAATGGGAGGAAACTGGAGTCAACGTCTGTGACCGAACTGTAAGAAACCACCTAAAGGAAATGGAATTTACATACAGAAAAGCTAAATGAAAGCCATCATTAAAGTAGACCTACACTGAAATAAATGTGGTCAGATTTCAGAAAGAAATAGCTGATATGTATTTATAAGACCCTTGTGAATGCAGTAAAGTAAATCTGTAAGCCCAAATTTGTAATTCAGCGGAGAAATCTTTGTTTAAAAATGACAAATTTGCAGCTAAAATTTAGCCCTCTGTGAAAACAGTTTGTACAGCCGTATCATTTCCATGACGTCAGGGACAAGATGATGTGCTCCCGCCTTCAGTCCGATCCCGCATTGAAATTGATTTTATCTGTTAGTAATGTTACTTATACATGTCCTGGTTTCAACATCCAAAAGTAAGCTGCAATGAATGTAAGATACAGATCTGTGTGCTCAGATCAGCAACGACATCGACAGCGGGAGCCATTCTTCCTCTCCCGCTCTCTGCCTCCGCTACGCTCGCTGTTTTAATGCGAAGCGGCTGGTATACCTGTTGCTGCAAGGACAGACTTCTTGCGGCAAAAGCCACAGCACCGCACGTCTCGGCAATCGGAGCCCCAGAGCTCCATGGACGCTGACAAAAGGTTTTTATATTTTTAATGACTGGGATTCCTTACGGGTCTCGCCTCCATATCCCGCGATGGTACCGGAGGCGAAAGACAGTAGATTTTCATTGCGACACCACTCAATCAAATGGGCGTATGAAAAAGTCCCCCAAAATAATTTTCAAGCACAAATAAAAGAAATGTGTACTCACCAAACGTGCTGCAAGACAATATGAAGTTTTAAAAAAAAGCAGATCCTTCCGTATAAGACAAGAAAAAGGTGCAGATGCAAAGTGACGTAAATCCACAAATTACAACTGGCGCAATGCATGCTGGGAGAGGGTCTTGTCCGTGACGTCTTGGCAGTGTCCACGATGAGAGGGACAATTTGCGGAGGGCTAAATGTTAGCTGTAAATTTGTCATTTTCAAATGAAGATTTCTCTGTTGAATGACAGATCTGGGCTTGCAGATTTACTTGACTACATTCAGAAGGATCTCATGTGTAAATGTAAGTCATTTTTTGTTCAAAAAATCTGACTGCATTTTTTTCAATGCAGGTCTCCTTTAACACCTAAACAGAAAAAAACAAGGTTACAATGGGCTAAGGAAAAGCATTCGTGGACTGTGGATGACTGGATGAAAGTCATATTCAGTGATGAATCTCGAATCTGCATTGGGAAAGGTGATGATGCTGGAACTTTTGTTTGGTGCCGTTCCAATGAGATTTATAAAGATGACTGCCTGAAGAGAACATGTAAATTTCCACAGTCATTGATGATATGGGGCTGCATGTCAGGTAAAGGCACTGGGGAGATGGCTGTCATTACATCATCAATAAATGCACAAGTTTACGTTGATATTTTGGACACTTTTATTATCCCATCAATTGAAAGGATGTTTGGGGATGATGAAATCATTTTTCAAGATGATAATGCATCTTGCCATAGAGCAAAAACTGAAAACATTCCTTGCAAAAAGACACATAGGGTCAATGTCATGGCCTGCAAATAGCCCGGATCTTGATCCAATTGAAAATCTTTGGTGGAAGTTGAAGAAAATGGTCCATGACAAGGCTCCAATCTGCAAAGCTGATCTGGCAACAGCAATCAGAGAAAGTTGGAGCCAGATTGATGAAGAGTACTGTTTGTCACTCATTAAGTCCATGCCTCAGAGACTGCAAGCTGTTATAAAAGCCAGATGTGGTGCAACAAAATACTAGTGATGTGTTGAAGCGTTCTTTTGTTTTTCATGATTCCATAATTTTTTCCTCAGAATTGAGTGATTCCATATTTTTTTCCCTCTGCTTGGTCTAAAAAAGTAACCGTTACTGACTGCCACAATTTTTTTTTTCCTGATTTCTTATAGTGTTTCTTAAAGCCAGAAAGTTGCTATTTGAAATGACTTTAGTTTTGTGTCATGTCTGTGATCTGCTTTTTTTCTACAAAATTAAACAGAATGAACATCCTCCGAGGCCGGTGATTCCATAATTTTTGCCAGAGTTGTATATATATCCTTAGACAGCTTATATATGTGTGTGTGTGTGTGTGTATATATATATATATATATATATATATATATATATATATATATATATATATATATATATATTGGAGTGGTCGGAAATTTTCATCTTAGGTGTATGTCCACTGTGAGAGACATAATCTAAAAAAAAAATCCGGAAATCACAATGTATGATTTTTAATAATTTATTTGTATGTTACTGCTGCAAATAAGTATTTGAACACCTACCAACCAGCAAGAATTCTGGCTCATGCAGACCTGTTAATTTTTCTTTAAGAAGCCCTCTTATTCTGCACTCTTTACCTGTATTAATTTCACCTGTTTGAACTTGTTACCTGTATAAAAGACACCTGTTCACACACTCAGTCAATCACACTCCAACCTGTCCACCATAGCCAAGACCAAAGAGCTGTCTAAGGACACCAGGGACAAAACTGTAGACCTGCACAAGGCTGGGATGGACTACAGGAGAACAGGCAAGCAGCTTGGTAGAAGACAACAACTGTTATGATTATTTATTAGAAAGTGGAAGAAACACAAGATGACTGTCAATCTCCCTCGGTCTGGGATTCCATGCAAGCACTTTGTGGGGTAAGGATGATTCTGAGAAAGCTCAGAACTACACAGGAGGACCTGGTCAATGACCTGAAGAGAGCTGGGACCACAGTCACAAAGATTACATTAGTAACACATGATGCTGTCATCGTTTAAAATCCTGCAGGGCAACAAGGTCCCCCTGCTCAAAACAGCACATGTCCAGGCCCGTTTGAAGTTCACCATTGACCATCTGGATGATCCAGAGGAGGCATGGGAGAAGGTCATGTGGTCAGATGAGACCAGAATAGAGCTTTTTGGAATCAACTCCACTTACCATGTTTAGAGGATGAGAACAACCCCAAGAAAACCATCCCAACCATGAAGCATGGGGGTGGAAACATCATACTCTGGGGGTGCTCTTCTGCGAAGGGGACAGGACGACTGCACTGTATTGAAGGGAGGATGGATGGGGTCATGTATTGCAAGATTTTGGCAAACAACCTCCTTCCCTCAGTAAGATCATTGAAGATGGGTCATGGCTGGGTCTTCCAGCATGACAATGACCCCAAACACACAGCCAGGACAACTAAGGAGGGGCTCCGTAAGAAGCATTTCAAGGTCCTGGAGTGGCCTGGCCAGTCTCCAGACCTGAACTCAATAGAAAATCTTTGGAGGGAGCTGAAACTCCAAACCTGAAAGATCTAAAGATCTGTGTGGAGGAATGGACCAAAATCCCTGCTGCAGTGTGAGCAAACCTGGTGAAAAACTACAGGAAATGTTTGACCTCTGTAATTGCAAACAAAGGCTACTGTACCATATATTAACACTGATTTTCACAGGTGTTGAAATACTTATTTGCTGCAGTAACATACAAATAAATTATTTAAAAAATCATACATTGTGATTTCCAGATTTTTTTTTTTAGATTATGTCTCTCACAGTGGACATGAACCTAAGATGAAAATTTCAGACCCCTCCATGATTTCTAAGTGGGAGAACTTGCAAAATCACAGGGTGTTCAAATACTTATACACTGTATATATATATATACAGTGTGTGTGTGTGTGTGTGTGTGTGTGTGTGTGTGTGTGTGTGTGTGTGTGTGTGTGTGTGTGTGTGTGTGTGTGTATACATACTGCAAATAGCTTAAAACAGGAAAATCCATCCATCCATCATCTTTAGCCACTTACTCCAATTAAGGGTCATGGGGGGAGGTTACTCGAGCCTATCCCAGCTGTCATAGGGCACGAGGCAGGGTACACCCTGCACAGGACGCTAGCCTAATACAAGGCCACATATAGACAGTCAAACACACTCACACCCGCATGCACGCCTACGATCAATTTAAAAATTTGCATTTCACCTAACCTGCATGTCTTTGGATGTGGGAGGAAGCCGGAGCACCCGGATGGAACTCACGCAAATATGGGGAGAACATGCTAACTACACACAGAAAGGGTGGGAAACAATCCCACAACTTTCTTGCTGTGAGGCAACAGTGCTAATCACTAAGCCACCATGCCAAAATAGGAAAATCGATACAGAAAAAAGTATTGTTCACAAATATCATAATAACAATAAAGCTAGGCATCAAATCAGAGGTGTCTGCTGTATAACACATTTGAAAAGTTTTTCTAAAGCCCACCTTGAAGGCCATTATCAATTCCTAAAAGTCAGAAGTATCAAACATATAGTATGGTGCTGCCAGTTTTAGTTAGCTAGCCATTAATGTTAGCCACTAGTATTAGCTCTGAGTTATGGAGCTAGGCTAAGTCGTAGTTCAGCAGCTGCACATGACTAAAGGTGGCAATTGTCAGCTGCTTATGTCATAAATGGCCCGACTAGGCTCCCCCAATTCAAGGGCTGCTTTGTGAAGCAGTCAAAGTGTGTACTCTTCTTTCCTTCAAAAAAAAAAGGATACAGCAGGCATACCCTTCATGGCCCAAACAATCCCATGAGTCATTGCACATTTTACACAAAATGGCTGGCAAATGTAAATTAAGATAAAACAACACTTTTGGGCTTCATATGTACAATTGTAAATTCGCAAATTTTATAATTAAAGTATAAATAAGTACTGACAAATGATTGCTAAACCATGGGTTACCACTGATCTCTATATATTACTGGATCACTCGTTGGTCAATATTTTTGAAGCAACCGGCCGCCATATTACCACTCTGATGTTCCGCTCCTGAATGCTCTTTTCTATTTATCTTTAATGAGGTGCACGCAACTTTATTCTTTGTAATTTTGTTTAAAAACATACCTTCATGTGTAGCTATTAACTGTGCAAATCGCCAGAACAAAGGCTGTGAACAAATATTTCACCTGTGAGTATGACTGAAATAGGAAGTAATGAACAATAATTTGAAGAGTTCTATCCCTTATTTCAGCATATAGGCTATGATGATGATAATAATAATAATAATAATAATAATAAGTGTCATTTTAACTCAGCATGTGTAGCCACATGTATTTTGTGTTGGACGAACTATTTTAAGACATTTATTATTATTGCATACAGTAGTTTTGGAGCTTTAGTTGTTGTTGTGACGAGCTTTATTACTTATATTAGGCTGAAGCTCATAGAGCTGTGTGTAATAAATGTTGTCTCTGCAGGGAAAACTAACTCTCCTGTAGCTAGTTAGGTGGTGTTTTATTCTTTTAGTGCAACTATTTAAAAAAAAATCCACTATTTCTGTGTTATCCATCATGACTTTTGCTATCCATCCACTTTTGTTCATGATATGGTACCAATACATACACACACACACACACATATATATATACTCAACAAAAATATAAACGCAACACTTTTGGTTTTGCTCCCATTTTGTATGAGATGAACTCAAAGATCTAAAACTTTTTCCACATACACAATATCACCATTTCCCTCAAATATTGTTCACAAACCAGTCGAAATCTGTGATAGTGAGCACTTCTCCTTTGCTGAGATAATCCATCCCACCTCACAGGTGTGCCATACGAAGATACTGATTAGACACCATGATTAGTGCACAGGTGTGCCTTAGACAGCCCACAATAAAAGGCCACTCTGAAAGGCGCAGTTTTGTTTTATTGGGGGGGGATACCAGTCAGTATCTGGTGTGACCACCATATGCCTCATGCAGTGCAACACATCTCCTTCACATCATCCATGAAGAGAACACCTCTCCAACGTGCCAAACACCAGCAAATGTGAGCATTTGCCCACTCAAGTCGGTTACGACGACGAACTGGAGTCAGGTCGAGACCCCGATGAGGACCACAAGCATGCAGATGAGCTTCCCTGAGACGGCTTCTGACAGTTTGTGCAGAAATTCTTTGGTTATGCAAACCGATTGTTTCAGCAGCTGTCCGAGTGGCTGGTCTCAGACGATCTTGGAGATGAACATGCTGGATGTGGAGGTCCTGGGCTGGTGTGGTTACACGTGGTCTGCGGTTGTGAGGCTGGTTGGATGTACTGCCAAATTCTCTGAAACGCCTTTGGAGATGGCTTATGGTAGAGAAATGAACATTCAATACACGAGCAACAGCTCTGGTTGACATTCCTGCTGTCAGCATGCCAATTGCACGCTCCCTCAAATCTTGCGACATCTGTGGCATTGTGCTGTGTGATAAAACTGCAGCTTTCAGAGTGGCCTTTTATTGTGGGCAGTCTAAGGCACACCTGTGCACTAATCATGGTGTCTAATCAGCATCTTGGTATGGCACACCTGTGAAGTGGGAAGGATTATCTTAGCAAAGGAGAAGTGCTCACTATCACAGATTTAGACTGGGTTGTGAACAATATTTGAGGGAAATGGTGATATTGTGTATGTGGAAAAAGTTTTAGATCTTTGAGTTCATCTCATACAAAATGGGAGCAAAACCAAAAGTGTTGCGTTTATATTTTGTTGAGTGTATATATATATATATATATAGAGAGAGAGAGAGAGAGAGAGAGAGAGAGAGAGAGAGAGAGAGAGAGAGAGAGAGAGAGAGAGAGAGAGAGAGCGAGAGAGAGAGAGATGGATGAATAGATATGAGCTTGCTGATGATTCCACAACACTTGTATAAACTTTGATTAAAGAATGACAATTTTTAGAACTGAGCATTTGTCCCAGTGAGCTATGAGTAAGTGAGAATAGAAGGGAAGAAAATGTCAAAGTAATAAAAGAAAGAAAGAAAATAAATCAAATAGCTAATCATTACATTATCCAAAGAACAAAAATAAGTAAATGAGAGAATCAGCTGAGTTATTACTTGAAATTGTTGACATTCTAGTAAGCTGTCTATGTGCGGTCTGCATAAGTTGGGAGTGGCAACATGGCCACCAGTTTGCTTCAGCAGATTGTACGGGGTGTGCGGGCCAATGAGCTATCCAGTAATATATACAGATCAGTGTGGGTTACACCCAATATGCTAGCTTGGCGCATGCAGCTTTCAGGGTTGCTAAGTGACATAGGGTAAAGCCCGGGCAAAAGTAATGAGGTGATAGCAAAATGCTCAGTGGGCTGGACCGTCTCATTTCAGAGCGGTTTGTTTTGGACTCCACCGTGTCTAAAGGGCTGAATCCTGAAGAATCTTGTAGGACACAGCCCTTAGTAAGGCGGAAATCCTGACCTGGGACACGGTCACGCTGTTTGGGGTTTTCTTTTTTAGCAACATTCCGCATAAAATATGAGTGTTAAAAAATTCTGAGCATGTAGATGGACAGCAATTTTTTTTTTCTTTTCACTGTGTACCCTAAAGTATAGTATATTCCAACAGCTCTGATGTATTTAATATATTCTGCTCTGACTTTTAACTAGCTAACCACAAATGCTAGCCACAAGCTAGCATCAGCTGAGAGTTACAGAGACAGCATATTTAGCAACATGTTGAATAAAATATGAGAATGTGGCATGAAATGGACAACAAACCAGAGATATGTATGAATATGTATAACAGATTTAAAATGTTTTTATGGACGTTGATATTTTCCCTCCAAAGCCTACAGATGACACAGCAGAATTTTTTTTCTTTTTATTATTCCAGTTATACAAATATCAATAAAGTGTCTTTACACTTTAATATTTCCAAGATCTGACCCAAAATTCCCTTTTAAATGTAGAAATCAGTTAATTTGTTTTGAAGTGCGAAAACAAGAACACCCCCCACCCTCCCAAAAAAATAAAAGCAAACATATAATCTCTTTGTGAACAAGGACATTATATAAGAAGATTATATGAGTTCATTCCTTTAATTTCATCAACACAAACCTCACCAGTATGCAGTCTCTTCCTATGCGATTTATGAAAAATAAATAAAGGGCATCTGTGTCCCTCCACATTAAGTAAAGATACTTCAAAGCTATCCTTTATTGATCCTGAGATGCTCATAGTCATGTTGATACTATTTTCCCAGAATCCATTTCCAGCAGTGCGTGGCTGTCCTCTGTGACAGCTGCGATTTGGATAAATATTTCATGTTCTCTACAACTGTGCCATGAACGTGCCTTTTTTTTCTTTTGTCTGAGGAACAATACGTGAGAAGACTGAGTTGAAAACTAATAAAAGACAGGGGAGAGAAAGAAGATGAAAGACTGAACAATAAGAGAAAAGAGAGTGAGGCGGGAGAAGAAAAAAGACAGAATATCCGGTCAGATGTCTGTATACAACATATGACATCACCTTCAAGGACATTGGAGGACATTGCCCATGAAAATACAACAGCTCATAATCCAAGCTGACAACAACCTAATGTTCAGCATGACTTTATATTATCCAAATGGCAGTTGATCTTCAAGAAGTCAAAACAAACATCATCTATTCTGCCAAGTAAGAAGACGGCAGGATGATAACACAACTAATTATAATCTCTGCCATCAGCCACACAGCAAATAAACACTGTAAGTGGATAATCGTTGTGTTGACTAACTTTATGCCCTAATTAAGTCCCCCTGACTCTGTAAAATGGCAAGCAGTCTAACATAATCTCAAATGTCTCCATTTCTGTCCAGCGTGACCTGCAAGTCGACAAACATCGCAAGGTGAAGCATGAGAATCCCCTTTGGACATCTCCAGCCACTGGGACCTCAACACTCCAGCACCTGGCTGCTGGTTCATGCCCAGAGAAACCTCATGTCCACACTCATGTCTGCTCCATCTGATTGGAGTGTTCTCCAATCTGAACTGAAACTATCTGGGTTGACCTCATTGAACACCTTCTGCTCCATCTTAAGGGATCACGAACAGAATTCTTTTGCGCAATGCACATGTTTTTCAATTCAAATTTGTCTTAGACTATCCATCATTACTATTCACGATGACCAAGATGACTGTATTTTTTGCACATGGACAAACTGCCGTAGCTGATGTTCCCTCAAAATGCGAGGGGTACTACTCATCTGAGCCTCCTTCACTAACCATTTGTTTGGCAAAAACATGTACATCAATACCCAAGAATCCTCCAACATAGTACCAAAGACATCTGGTTAGCATCAAAGACTCACACCTAGTCAGTAAGACCAGAAAGCCCAAGACCCTAAAGTCTTGGACCTTCATTCAAGGTTACCATCATCACCACGCATCTCTGTCCACCAACCTCATAACTCCATTAGGTCTTCCCATGTGTCTGTTAGCCTCGAAGACTCAGGACCTAAAGACATGAATGTCTGATCAGGTGGGCCGGCTCTGTGGTTGACATGAAGCTGGACTCTCTGGTGATGGTGGCAGAGAAGAGAACACAGGACAAACTGCCAGACATTATGGACGATGCCAGTCACCCTCTGCACACCATCATCAGCAACCAGAGGAGGCTCTTCAGCCACAGACTGCTCCTTCCAAAGTGCAGGTCCAACAGACTGAAAAACTCCTTTGTCCCTCAGACCAGTGGTCCCCAACCTCCGGGCCGCGGACCGGTACCGATCCGTGGATCAATTAGTACCGGGCCACCGGCCGCTCAAGAAATTATTAATTATTTCCGTTGTATTTATTATCTGAGTCTGAATAATCTTTTATTTTGAAAAATCTTTTATTTTAAAAAATGACCGGATTCTCTCGGTTACATCTCTATCACTTGAGCACCAAACATTTAACCCACAAGTTAGCAAAATGAGTAAAAAACAGACGTCTTTAGAAAGTTTTTTTTTTGACGGGGAAAAAGCCCAGTGAAGAGACGGAAGAAGAGCCTACAACTTCCAAGAAAAAGAAAGCTTTTATCAGACAATACCAGGAGTTCTACTTGAAATATGGATTTATCGCGACAGGTGATGCCCACAGACCAAGCCCGCTCTGCATAATATGCGGTGACCGGCTCACTAATGAGGCAATGAAGCCTTCAAAACTGCTTCGCGACTTGGAGACCAAGCACCCTGGATTAAAAGACAAGCCCCCGGAGTATTTTGAAAGAAAAAAACAGGAACACGAAGGACAGAAAAAATTACTGGCGGCCACCACATTAATAAATGCAAATGCACTGAGAGCATCATACTTGGTGGCTAACCGTATTGCTAAGGCTAAAAAGCCATTCACTATTGGTGAAGAATTGATATTGCCCTCCACTAAAGACATTTGCTGTGAACTTCTAGGAGAGGCTGCTGTTAAAAAGATAGCACAGGTGCCTCTGTCGGCTAGCACTGTGACTCGGCGCATTGAGAAAATAGCCGAAGATACTGAGAAACAATTGTTGTTGGAGAGGATTAATACAGCACTCCAGGTTGAATCTACAGATGTTGACAACAAGGCAATACTACTTGTTTATGTGCGATATCTTTATCAGGAGGATGTACATAAGGATATGTTATGTGCACTATCGTTGCCAACCAACACCACAGCCGCAGAACTGTTCAAGTCACTGGATGGTTATATATCAGGAAAACTGAAATGGTCCTTTTGTGTCGGCATACGCACAGACGGAGCTGCTGTCTGGTTTAACTGCTCGGATTAAGGAGGTTGCACCTGAGTGTGAATCCACGCATTGTATTATTCACAGGAAAATGCTGGCAAGCTGAAAAATGCCACCGGAATTCAACAGCGTATTGAACGATGTCGTTAAAGTTATTACCCACATCAAAGCACACGCCCTTAACTCACGCCCTTTTGAGCAGGTTTGTGAAGAGATGGATGCGGAGCACAGACGGATTCTCTTATACACAGAAATAAGATGGTTATCCCGAGGGAAATCGCTGGCCAGAGTGTTTGAATTACGAGAGCCACTGCAAAGATTTCTCTCAGAAAACAAGTCACCGCTGGCAGCACATTTCAGTAACGAGGAATGGGTCGCAAAACTGGCTTACTTGTGCGACATATTCACGCTGCTCAATGAACTCAGTCTGTCACTTCAGGGGAAAATGACATCGGTCTTCAAGTTGGCAGATAAAGTAGCTGCATTTAAAGCCAAACTGGATTTGTGGGGACGGCGCGTGAACAGAGGCATATTGGACATGTTTCAAACATTAGCGGGGATTTTGTGTGAGACTGAGCCTGAGCCTTCATTCTCCCAGCTGGTGCACGATCACCTGTCTTTGCTTTTAAAAGAGTTCGAGCGCTACTTCCCAACCAAAAAGGACCCATGAACTGCTAAGGAATGGATCCGCGACCCATTTAGCAACAAACCAGGTGAATCCAGCATGTCTGTGCAAGAAGAAGCTCAACTACTGGAGATCGCAAACAATGGCGGCTTTAAAAGTATTTTCGAGATAACAACTCTGCCGGTGTTCTGGATTAAAGTCATGGCAGAATACCCTGAGATCGCCACCACAGCACTGAAAACCCTGTTGCCATTTCCGACATCCTGTCTGTGTGAAGCAGGGTTTTCTGCAGTGACAGCTACCAAAACAAAAAAAAACAGAGTAGACTGAACATAAGCAACACACTTCGGGTGTCATTGTCTCCCATTACCCCCAGATGGGACCATCTCGTTGCACAGAAACAAGCTCAGGGCTCCCATTGATGTGAGTTAAAATTCATGCACTTTATATTCATTTTTGTGGTGTATCTGTATCTTATTTTGAAGGCACTTTAAACGTTACCATAGTGACCAGAGTCAGCGAGCGTTAGGGTGGGCGAGGGTGGTTGGCTCTCACTGCGGTATTGTATCACTTCCTGTTCCGGAGCACAGCGGTGTTTTTCTGTATCTGTTAGCTGTTTAATCTGCGCAGTTAGATTGATCTAGTTATCTAGATTACGATTTGTTTCCCAGTGTAATCTTTACGTGCCTTAACTAAAGCACTCCTTCTGCTGAATCACCTCTAAATTATTTACACATTATTCACTTTGCGTGTTTTTAGGAATCCGCTAGCTTAGCGTAGCTACTAGCTCTTAGCCGATTTAGCACGGCGGCTTCTCCTGTCTCTCCCGCACTTTTCTGCTCTGAGTGTGAAATGTTTAGTTATTCCTCGGCCTCCTTTAGCAGTAATGGTACTTGTAATAAGTGTAGCTTATTCGTAGCTTTGGAGGCCAGGCTGGGCGAATTGGAGACTCGGCTCCGCACCGTGGAAAATTCTACAGCTAGCCAGACCCCTGTAGTCGGTGCGGACCAAGGTAGCTTAGCCGCCGTTAGTTCCCCCCTGGCAGATCCCGAGCAGCCGGGAAAGCAGGCTGACTGGGTGACTGTGAGGAGGAAGCGTAGCCCTAAACAGAAGCCCCGTGTACACCGCCAACCCGTTCACATTTCTAACCGTTTTTCCCCACTCGACGACACACCCGCCGAGGATCAAACTCTGGTTATTGGCGACTCTGTTTTGAGAAATGTGAAGTTAGCGACACCAGCAACCATAGTCAATTGTCTTCCGGGGGCCAGAGCAGGCGACATTGAAGGAAATTTGAAACTGCTGGTTAAGGCTAAGCGTAAATTTGGAAAGATTGTAATTCACGTCGGCAGTAATGACACCCGGTTACGCCAATCGGAGGTCACTAAAATTAACATTAAATCGGTGTGTAACTTTGCAAAAACAATGTCGGACTCTGTAGTTTTCTCTGGGCCCCTCCCCAATCAGACCGGGAGTGACATGTTTAGCCGCATGTTCTCCTTGAATTGCTGGCTGTCTGAGTGGTGTCCAAAAAATGAGGTGGGCTTCATAGATAATTGGCAAAGCTTCTGGGGAAAACCTGGTCTTGTTAGGAGAGACGGCATCCATCCCACTTTGGATGGAGCAGCTCTCATTTCTAGAAATCTGGCTAATTTTCTTAAATCCTCCAAACCGTGACTATCCAGGGTTGGGACCAGGAAGCAGAGTTGTAGTCTTACACACCTCTCTGCAGCTTCTCTCCCCCTGCCATCCCCTCATTACCCCATCCCCGTAGAGACGGTGCCTGCTCCCAGACTACCAATAACCAGCAAAAATCTATTTAAGCATAAAAATTCAAAAAGAAAAAATAATATAGCACCTTCAACTGCACCACAGACTAAAACAGTTAAATGTGGTCTATTAAACATTAGGTCTCTCTCTTCTAAGTCCCTGTTGGTAAATGATATAATAATTGATCAACATATTGATTTATTCTGCCTAACAGAAACCTGGTTACAGCAGGATGAATATGTTAGTTTAAATGAGTCAACACCCCCGAGTCACACTAACTGTCAGAATGCTCGTAGCACGGGCCGGGGCGGTGGATTAGCAGCAATCTTCCATTCCAGCTTATTAATTAATCAAAAACCCAGACAGAGCTTTAATTCATTTGAAAGCTTGTCTCTTAGTCTTGTCCATCCAAATTGGAAGTCCCAAAAACCAGTTTTATTTGTTATTATCTATCGTCCACCTGGTCGTTACTGTGAGTTTCTCTGTGAATTTTCAGACCTTTTGTCTGACTTAGTGCTTAGCTCAGATAAGATAATTATAGTGGGCGATTTTAACATCCACACAGATGCTGAGAATGACAGCCTCAACACTGCATTTAATCTATTATTAGACTCTATTGGCTTTGCTCAAAAAGTAAATGAGTCCACCCACCACTTTAATCATATCTTAGATCTTGTTCTGACTTATGGTATGGAAATAGAAGACTTAACAGTATTCCCTGAAAACTCCCTTCTGTCTGATCATTTTTAATAACATTTACATTTACTCTGATGGACTACCCAGCAGTAGGGAATAAGTTTCATTACACTAGAAGTCTTTCAGAAAGCGCTGTAACTAGGTTTAAGGATATGATTCCTTCTTTATGTTCTCTAATGCCATATAACAACACAGTGCAGAGTAGCTACCTAAACTCTGTAAGGGAGATAGAGTATCTCGTCAATAGTTTTACATCCTCATTGAAGACAGCTTTGGATGCTGTAGCTCCTCTGAAAAAGAGAGCTTTAAATCAGAAGTGTCTGACTCCATGGTATAACTCTCAAACTCGTAGCTTAAAGCAGATAACCCGTAAGTTGGAGAGGAAATGGCGTCTCACTAATTTAGAAGATCTTCACTTAGCCTGGAAAAAGAGTCTGTTGCTCTATAAAAAAGCCCTCCGTAAAGCTAGGACATCTTTCTACTCATCACTAATTGAAGAAAATAAGAACAACCCCAGGTTTCTTTTCAGCACTGTAGCCAGGCTGACAAAGAGTCAGAGCTCTATTGAGCTGAGTATTCCATTAACTTTAACTAGTAATGAGTTCATGACTTTCTTTGCTAACAAAATTTTAACTATTAGAGAAAAAATTACTCATAACCATCCCAAAGACGTATCGTTATCTTTGGCTGCTTTCAGTGATGCCGGTATTTGGTTAGACTCTTTCTCTCCGATTGTTCTGTCTGCGTTATTTTCATTAGTTACTTCATCCAAACCATCAACATGTTTATTAGACCCCATTCCTACCAGGCTGCTCAAGGAAGCCCTACCATTATTTAATGCTTCGATCTTAAATATGATCAATCTATCTTTGTTAGTTGGCTATGTACCACAGGCTTTTAAGGTGGCAGTAATTAAACCATTACTTAAAAAGCCATCACTTGACCCAGCTATCTTAGCTAATTATAGGCCAATCTCCAACCTTCCTTTTCTCTCAAAAATTCTTGAAAGGGTAGTTGTAAAACAGCTAACTGATCATCTGCAGAGGAATGGTCTATTTGAAGAGTTTCAGTCAGGTTTTAGAATTCATCATAGTACAGAAACAGCATTAGTGAAGGTTACAAATGATCTTCTTATGGCCTCGGACAGTGGACTCATCTCTGTGCTTGTTCTGTTAGACCTCAGTGCTGCTTTTGATACTGTTGACCATAAAATTTTGTTACAGAGATTAGAGCATGCCATAGGTATTAAAGGCACTGCGCTGCGGTGGTTTGAATCATATTTGTCTAATAGATTACAATTTGTTCATGTAAATGGGGAATCTTCTTCACAGACTAAAGTTAATTATGGAGTTCCACAAGGTTCTGTGCTAGGACCAATTTTATTCACTTTATATATGCTTCCCTTAGGCAGTATTATTAGACGGTATTGCTTAAATTTTCATTGTTACGCAGATGATACCCAGCTTTATCTATCCATGAAGCCAGACGACACACACCAATTAGCTAAACTGCAGGATTGTCTTACAGACATAAAGACATGGATGACCTCTAATTTCCTGCTTTTAAACTCAGATAAAACTGAAGTTATTGTACTTGGCCCCACAAATCTTAGAAACATGGTGTCTAACCAGATCCTTACTCTGGATGGCATTACCCTGACCTCTAGTAATACTGTGAGAAATCTTGGAGTCATTTTTGATCAGGATATGTCATTCAAAGCGCATATTAAACAAATATGTAGGACTGCTTTTTTGCATTTACGCAATATCTCTAAAATCAGAAAGGTCTTGTCTCAGAGTGATGCTGAAAAACTAATTCATGCATTTATTTCCTCTAGGCTGGACTATTGTAATTCATTATTATCAGGTTGTCCTAAAAGTTCCCTGAAAAGCCTTCAGTTAATTCAAAATGCTGCAGCTAGAGTGCTGACGGGGACTAGAAGGAGAGAGCATATCTCACCCATATTGGCCTCTCTTCATTGGCTTCCTGTTAATTCTAGAATAGAATTTAAAATTCTTCTTCTTACTTATAAGGTTTTGAATAATCAGGTCCCATCTTATCTTAGGGACCTCGTAGTACCATATCACCCCAATAGAGCGCTTCGCTCTCAGACTGCAGGCTTACTTGTAGTTCCTAGGGTTTGTAAGAGTAGAATGGGAGGCAGAGCCTTCAGCTTTCAGGCTCCTCTCCTGTGGAACCAGCTCCCAATTCAGATCAGGGAGACAGACACCCTCTCTACTTTTAAGATTAGGCTTAAAACTTTCCTTTTTGCTAAAGCTTATAGTTAGGGCTGGATCAGGTGACCCTGAACCATCCCTTAGTTATGCTGCTATAGACGTAGACTGCTGGGGGGTTCCCATGATGCACTGTTTCTTTCTCTTTTTGCTCTGTATGCACCACTCTGCATTTAATCATTAGTGATCGATCTCTGCTCCCCTCCACAGCATGTCTTTTTCCTGGTTCTCTCCCTCAGCCCCAACCAGTCCCAGCAGAAGACTGCCCCTCCCTGAGCCTGGTTCTGCTGGAGGTTTCTTCCTGTTAAAAGGGAGTTTTTCCTTCCCACTGTAGCCAAGTGCTTGCTCACAGGGGGTCGTTTTGACCGTTGGGGTTTTACATCATTATTGTATGGCCTTGCCTTACAATATAAAGCGCCTTGGGGCAACTGTTTGTTGTGATTTGGCGCTATATAAAAAAAAAATTGATTGATTGATTGATTGAGCGTTAGGGCGGTCTTCGCCAACAGAGGGGGTGAGGGAGAGGGGAGAGGAGATGGTTCAAACTGACAACTTTATTTCAGTTGTTGAAAATTAACATTCATGGAGTGTTTAATAATAAAAAATTTAAATGTCATGTAGGTATATTTAGATAATAGAAGAAATGTGGGATTGTTCTTTATTTTTCCATGTGTATTTTTTAATAATTTATTTAGGAGGCAGGGAGGATGTGAACAGAGACTTTGATGTTATGTTGCATACGAGTACACAGTGGATTCACGCTTATTATATTCGTAATATAAACAATCTATGTACCCCTCCTGGTCCGTGGTAAAATTGTCAAGCGTTGACCGGTCCGTGGTGATTAAAAGGTTGGGGACCACTGCCTCAGACCATCAGACTGTTAAAGTCCTCACTTAGGGGGAGGAGGAGTAAAGGTGCCCTGACACTTGCACAACTTTGATCTGCGCATTTGTATTCAGACTCAGACTCACTTTTATTGTCACTCGACCCTTACAGGCAGAATGAAATGCAGTTTCTCCAGGTCTCACTGTAGTTAACTGGGACAATTTTTTTTAACCTAAACTATTGTATAAACTTTTGCAATGTACACTATGTGCACCTCTGTGGCCATAGAATATATATACAAGGCACAGGGTCGGCAGCAGCAGCAGCGCTGTTGTATTAAAAGGTGACAATGTGCATGTAGTGCAATGTTCACAGTTTGGTGGTGGATGTTGAACTGTTCAACAGTCTGACAGCATTCGGGTAGAAGCTGTTTTTCAGTCTGGATGTTTTTGCCCGGATGCTGCGCAGCCTCCTTCAGAGGGAAGGGGTGTGAACAGACTGTGCGCAGGGTGGGTGGAGTCTCGGAGGATGTAGGTGGCTTTGTCTCTACATCTGGAGATGTAGATGTCCCCAGTGGGTGGTAAGCTGCATCCAATGGTCCTCTGTGCAGACTTAACCACCCGCTGCAGCGCTTTCTTCTCCGCCACCGTGCAGCCACCATACCACACAGGGAGGCAGCAGGACAGGACACTCTCCACTGCACAGCTGTAGAAGGCCCTGAGGACGTCTGTGTTCAGTCTGGCCCTTCCAAATTTCCTCAGAAAATAGAGACGTTGGTGGGCTTTCTTGATGACAGCCATGGTGTTGGTGTGCCAGGTGAGAGTGTTGGAGACGTGGACTCCAAGATACCTGATGGAGGAGACGATCTCCACCACTGCTCCGTTGATGTAGAGAGGGGAAGGGGGGTGGTGGGGGCTGACCTGCGGAAGTCAACAACTATCTCCTTGGTCTTCTGGGTGTTGAGGATGAGGTTGTTGTCTCCACACCACCGTGTCAGGTTCTTCACTTCTCGCCTGTACGCTGTCTCGTCCCCTTGGCTAATGAGCCCGATCACTGCTGTATCGTCTGCAAACTTAACAACAAGATTATTCTTGTGCTGCGAACTGCAGTCAAAGGTCATCAATGTGTACAGCAGTGGACTGAGTACACAACCCTGGGGTGAGCCAGTGTTCAGGATGATGGTGGAGGAGGTGGTGGTGTTGACACTCTGTGGCCTCCCAGTCAGGAAGTCCAGGATCCAGTTGCACAGTGCTGAGGGGGCTCCTAGTTCAGCCAGCTTGGAAACCAGTTTCTGTGGGATGATGGTGTTGAACGCAGAAGTGAAGTCCAGGAACAGAAGCCTTGCATAGGAGTCCTTGTTCTATGTGTGGGTGAGGGCCTGATGCACCACGGTGGAGATGGCATCAGCTGTGGACTGGTTTTGCCTGTTCTGGTGCTCATCTACAGTCACATCGATGGTCTGCTTCAGGCGCCTCAGCACCAGCCTCTCAAAGCACTTTGTGGTGATGGGGGTGAGTGCAACTGGCCTGAAATTGTTGAGGCAGGATGGTGCAGAGGTCTTTGGCACAGGGATTATCCTTGATGTCTTGAGGCACGGCGGAACTCTGGCTTGGGACAGAGAGGTGTTGAATATATGCGCCAGAACCTCAGACAGCTGGTGTGCACAGTCTTTAAGGACCCTCCCTGGTAGTCCGTCAGGGCCCAGGGCCTTTCAGGCTTGATCCTCTGCAGCACGTTCCTCACCTCAACTGTAGTGATGTTGCTGACTGGGGGGGTCTGTGGGGGAGGGAGGGACTCGGGAGGGGGGTGGTGGTGGTGGTGGTGTTGGACACTTCAAAACACGCATAAAAGGCATTCGGAGTGTCCGGGAGCGCTGGGTCTGCAGAGCACTGTGCTACATTGTTTTTGTAGCCCGTGATGTATTTGATGCCCCGCCACATGCTCCATGGGTCATTGGATTGGAGGTGGCTTTGAACCTTGAGGGCATATGTGGATTTAGCTCTTTTTATTCAATCAATCAATCAATTTTTTTTTTATATAGCGCCAAATCACAACAAACAGTTGCCCCAAGGCGCTTTATATTGTAAGGCAAGGCCATACAATAATGATGTAAAACCCCAACGGTCAAAACGACCCCCTGTGAGCAAGCACTTGGCTACAGTGGGAAGGAAAAACTCCCTTTTAACAGGAAGAAACCTCCAGCAGAACCAGGCTCAGGGAGGGGCAGTCTTCTGCTGGGACTGGTTGGGGCTGAGGGAGAGAACCAGGAAAAAGACATGCTGTGGAGGGGAGCAGAGATCGATCACTAATGATTAAATGCAGAGTGGTGCATACAGAGCAAAAAGAGAAAGAAACAGTGCATCATGGGAACCCCCCAGCAGTCTACGTCTATAGCAGCATAACTAAGGGATGGTTCAGGGTCACCTGATCCAGCCCTAACTATAAGCTTTAGCAAAAAGGAAAGTTTTAAGCCTAATCTTAAAAGTAGAGAGGGTGTCTGTCTCCCTGATCTGAATTGGGAGCTGGTTCCACAAGAGAGGAGCCTGAAAGCTGAAGGCTCTGCCTCCCATTCTACTCTTACAAACCCTAGGAACTACAAGTAAGCCTGCAGTCTGAGAGCGAAGTGCTCTATTGGGGTGATATGGTACTACGAGGTCCCTAAGATAAGATGGGACCTGATTATTCAAAACCTTATAAGTAAGAAGAAGAATTTTAAATTCTATTCTAGAATTAACAGGAAGCCAATGAAGAGAGGCCAATATGGGTGAGATATGCTCTCTCCTTCTAGTCCCCGTCAGCACTCTAGCTGCAGCATTTTGAATTAACTGAAGGCTTTTTAGGGAACTTTTAGGACAACCTGATAATAATGAATTACAATAGTCCAGCCTAGAGGAAATAAATGCATGAATTAGTTTTTCAGCATCACTCTGAGACAAGACCTTTCTGATTTTAGAGATATTGCGTAAATGCAAAAAAGCAGTCCTACATATTTGTTTAATATGCGCTTTGAATGACATATCCTGATCAAAAATGACTCCAAGATTTCTCACAGTATTACTAGAGGTCAGGGTAATGCCATCCAGAGTAAGGATCTGGTTAGACACCATGTTTCTAAGATTTGTGGGGCCAAGAACAATAACTTCAGTTTTATCTGAGTTTAAAAGCAGGAAATTAGAGGTCATCCATGTCTTTATGTCTGTAAGACAATCCTGCAGTTTAGCTAATTGGTGTGTGTCCTCTGGCTTCATGGATAGATAAAGCTGGGTATCATCTGCGTAACAATGAAAATTTAAGCAATACCGTCTAATAATACTGCCTAAGGGAAGCATATATAAAGTGAATAAAATTGGTCCTAGCACAGAACCTTGTGGAACTCCATAATTAACTTTAGTCTGTGAAGAAGATTCCCCATTTACATGAACAAATTGTAATCTATTAGACAAATATGATTCAAACCACCGCAGCGCAGTGCCTTTAATACCTATGGCATGCTCTAATCTCTGTAATAAAATTTTATGGTCAACAGTATCAAAAGCAGCACTGAGGTCTAACAGAACAAGCACAGAGATGAGTCCACTGTCCGAGGCCATAAGAAGATCATTTGTAACCTTCACTAATGCTGTTTCTGTACTATGATGAATTCTAAAACCTGACTGAAACTCTTCAAATAGACCATTCCTCTGCAGATGATCAGTTAGCTGTTTTACAACTACCCTTTCAAGAATTTTTGAGAGAAAAGGAAGGTTGGAGATTGGCCTATAATTAGCTAAGATAGCTGGGTCAAGTGATGGCTTTTTAAGTAATGGTTTAATTACTGCCACCTTAAAAGCCTGTGGTACATAGCCAACTAACAAAGATAGATTGATCATATTTAAGATCGAAGCATTAAATAATGGTAGGGCTTCCTTGAGCAGCCTGGTAGGAATGGGGTCTAATAAACATGTTGATGGTTTGGATGAAGTAACTAATGAAAATAACTCAGACAGAACAATCGGAGAGAAAGAGTCTAACCAAATACCGGCATCACTGAAAGCAGCCAAAGATAACGATACGTCTTTGGGATGGTTATGAGTAATTTTTTCTCTAATAGTTAAAATTTTGTTAGCAAAGAAAGTCATGAACTCATTACTAGTTAAAGATAATGGAATACTCAGCTCAATAGAGCTCTGACTCTTTGTCAGCCTGGCTACAGTGCTGAAAAGAAACCTGGGGTTGTTCTTATTTTCTTCAATTAGTGATGAGTAGAAAGATGTCCTAGCTTTACGGAGGGCTTTTTTATAGAGCAACAGACTCTTTTTCCAGGCTAAGTGAAGATCTTCTAAATTAGTGAGACGCCATTTCCTCTCCAACTTACGGGTTATCTGCTTTAAGCTACGAGTTTGAGAGTTATACCATGGAGTCAGACACTTCTGATTTAAAGCTCTCTTTTCAGAGGAGCTACAGCATCCAAAGTTGTCTTCAATGAGGATGTAAAACTATTGACGAGATACTCTATCTCCCTTACAGAGCCTAGGTAGCCACTCTGCACCGTGTTGCCACATGGCATTAGAGAACACAAAGAAGGAATCATATCCTTAAACCTAGTTACAGCGCTTTCTGAAAGACTTCTAGTGTAATGAAACTTATTCCCTACTGCTGGGTAGTCCATCAGAGTAAATGTAAATGTTATTAAAAAATGATCAGACAGAAGGGAGTTTTCAGGGAATACTGTTAAGTCTTCTATTTCCATACCATAAGTCAGAACAAGATCTAAGATATGATTAAAGTGGTGGGTGGACTCATTTACTTTTTGAGCAAAGCCAATAGAGTCTAATAATAGATTAAATGCAGTGTTGAGGCTGTCATTCTCAGCATCTGTGTGGACGTTAAAATCGCCCACTATAATTATCTTATCTGAGCTAAGCACTAAGTCAGACAAAAGGTCTGAAAATTCACAGAGAAACTCACAGTAACGACCAGGTGGACGATAGATAATAACAAATAAAACTGGTTTTTGGGACTTCCAATTTGGATGGACAAGACTAAGAGACAAGCTTTCAAATGAATTAAAGCTGTGTCTGGGTTTTTGATTAATTAATAAGCTGGAATGGAAGATTGCTGCTAATCCACCGCCCCGGCCCGTGCTACGAGCATTCTGACAGTTAGTGTGACTCGGGGGTGTTGACTCATTTAAACTAACATATTCATCCTGCTGTAACCAGGTTTCTGTTAGGCAGAATAAATCAATATGTTGATCAATTATTATATCATTTACCAACAGGGACTTAGAAGAGAGAGACCTAATGTTTAATAGACCACATTTAACTGTTTTAGTCTGTGGTGCAGTAGAAGGTGCTATATTATTTTTTCTTTTTGAATTTTTATGCTTAAATAGATTTTTGCTGGTTATTGGTAGTCTGGGAGCAGGCACCGTCTCTACGGGGATGGGGTAATGAGGGGATGGCAGGGGGAGAGAAGCTGCAGAGAGGTGTGTAAGACTACAACTCTGCTTCCTGGTCCCAACCCTGGATAGTCACGGTTTGGAGGATTTAAGAAAATTAGCCAGATTTCTAGAAATGAGAGCTGCTCCATCCAAAGTGGGATGGATGCCGTCTCTCCTAACAAGACCAGGTTTTCCCCAGAAGCTTTGCCAATTATCTATGAAGCCCACCTCATTTTTTGGACACCACTCAGACAGCCAGCAATTCAAGGAGAACATGTGGCTAAACATGTCACTCCCGGTCTGATTGGGGAGGGGCCCAGAGAAAACTACAGAGTCCGACATTGTTTTTGCAAAGTTACACACCGATTTAATGTTAATTTTAGTGACCTCCGATTGGCGTAACCGAGTGTCATTACTGCCGACGTGAATTACAATCTTACCAAATTTACGCTTAGCCTTAACCAGCAGTTTCAAATTTCCTTCAATGTCGCCTGCTCTGGCCCCCGGAAGACAATTGACTATGGTTGCTGGTGTCGCTAACTTCACATTTCTCAAAACAGAGTCGCCATAACCAGAGTTTGATCCTCGGCGGGTGTGTCGTCGAGTGGGGAAAAACGGTTAGAAATGTGAATGGGTTGGCGGTGTACACGGGGCTTCTGTTTAGGGCTACGCTTCCTCCTCACAGTCACCCAGTCGGCCTGCTTTCCCGGCTGCTCGGGATCTGCCAGGGGGGAACTAACGGCGGCTAAGCTACCTTGGTCCGCACCGACTACAGGGGCCTGGCTAGCTGTAGAATTTTCCACGGTGCGGAGCCGAGTCTCCAATTCGCCCAGCCTGGCCTCCAAAGCTACGAATAAGCTACACTTATTACAAGTACCATTACTGCTAAAGGAGGCCGAGGAATAACTAAACATTTCACACCCAGAGCAGAAAAGTGCGGGAGAGACAGGAGAAGCCGCCATGCTAAATCGGCTAAGAGCTAGTAGCTAC